>NC_068360.1:88729201-88984201 GCF_020536995.1 Dreissena polymorpha
TTTAGTTCTCTATATTCTCTCATTGTTCAGTTCTCTCAATGATCGCATCTTAATTTCTCTCAATAATCGCGCATAAGTTCTCTATGTTCTCTCATTGTTCAGTTCTCTCAATGATCGGGTCGTAATTTTTTCTCAATAATCGCGCATAAATTCTCTATGTTCTCTCATTGGTCTGTTCTCTCAGTGGTCGCGTATAAGTTTTCTTTGTTCTTTTTCGTGGTAAGTTCTCTCAATGATGCGTATAAGTTCTCTTAAGTTCTCTCAGTGTTTATTCTCCTTAATGATCACGTCTTAAGTTCTCTCAGTTATCGTGTATAAGTGCGCTAAGTTCTCTCAGTGTTAAGTTCTCTCATTGCCCTCGTTTTAAATTTGTCTCTGTGATCGCCTGTTAAGTTCTGTCAGTGATCGCATCCTAATTTCTCTCAATTATCGCGTATAAGTTCTCTATGTTCTCTCATTGTTCAGTTTCTCTCAATGATTCGCGTCTTAATTTCTCTCAATAATCGCGCATAAGTTCTCTATGTTCTGTATTTGTTCAGTTCTCTCAGTGGTCGCGTATAGATTTTCTTTGTTGTCCTTCGTGTTAAGTTCTCTCAATGATCGCGTATAAGTTCTCTAAGTTCTCTCAGTGTTTAGTTCTCTTAATAATCGCGTCTTAAGTTCTCTCAGTTATCGTGTATAAGTTGGTAAAGTTCTCTCAGTGTTAAGTTCCCTCATTGACGGCCGTTTTAATTTGTCTCTGTGATCGCTAATTAAGTTCTGTCAGTGGTCGCGTCCTTATTTCTCACAATAATCGCGTATAAGTTCTCTATATTCTCTCATTGTTCAGTTCTCTCAATGATCGCATCTTAATTTCTCTCAAAAAATTGCGTATAAGTTCTCTATGTTCTCTCATTGTTCAGTTCTCTCAATGATCGTGTCTTAATTTTTCTCAATAATCGCGCATAAATTCTCTATGTTCTCTCATTGTTTTATTCTCTCAGTGGTGGCGTATAAGTTTTCTTTGTTCTGTTCGTGGTAAGTTCTCTCAATGATCGCGTATAAGTTCTCGTAAGTTCTCTCAGTGTTTAGTTCTCTTAATGATCGCGTCTTAAGTTCTCTCAGTTATCGTGTATAAGTGCGCTAAGTTCTCTCAGTGTTAAGTTTCTCTCATTGCCCGCGTTTTAATTTGTCGCTGTGATCGCCTGTTAAGTTCTGTCAGTGGTCGCGTCCTTATTTCTCACAATAATCGCATATAAGTTCTCTATATTCTCTCATTGTTCAGTTCTCTCAATGATCGCGTCTTAATTTCTCTCAATAATTGCGTATAAGTTCTCTATGTTCTCATTGTTCAGTTCTCTCAATGATCGTGTTTTAATTTTTCTCAATAATCGCGCATAAATTCTCTATGTTCTCTCATTGTTTTGTTCTCTCAGTGGTCGCATATAAGTTTTCTTTGTTCTTTTCGTGGTAAGTTCTCTCAATGATCGCGTATAAGTTCTCTTAAGTTCTCTCAGTGTTTAGTTCTCTTAATAATCGCGTCTTAAGTTCTCTCAGTTATCGTGTATAAGTTCGTAAAGTTCTCTCAGTGTTAAGTTCCCTCATTGACGGCGTTTTAATTTGTCTCTGTGATCGGCGTGTTAAGTTCTGGTCAGTGGTCGCGTCCTTATTTCTCACAATAATCGTGTATAAGTTCTCTATATTCTCTCATTGTTCAGTTCTCTCAATGATCGTGACTTAATTTCTCTCAATAATCGCGCATGAGTTCTCTATGTTCTCTCATTGTTCAGTTCTCTCAGTGGTGGCGTATAAGTTTTCTTTGTTCTCTTCGTGTTCAGTTATCTCAATGATCGCGTATAAGTTCTCTAAGTTCTCTCAGTTTTTAGTTCTCTTAATGATCGCGTCTTAAGTTCTCTCAGTCATCGTGTATAAGTGCGCTAAGTTCTCTCAGTGTTAGGTTCTCTTATTGACCGTGTGTTAATTTGTCTCTGTAATCGCCTGTTAAGTTCTAACTAAGTTCCAACCTAATTTCTCTCAATAATCGCGTATTAGTTCTCTATATTCTCTCATTGTTCAGTTCTCTCAATGATCGCATCTTAATTTCTCAATAATCGCGCAGATGTTCTCTCATTGTTCAGTTCTCTCAATGATCGTGTCTTAATTTTTCTCAATAATCGCGCATAAATTCTCTATGTTCTCTCATTGTTCTGTTCTCTCAGTGGTCACGTATAAGTTTTCTTTGTTCTTTTCGTGGTAAGTTATCTCAATGATCGCGTTAAAGTTCTCTTCAGTTTTCTAAGTGTTAAGTTCTCTTAATGATCGCGTCTTAAGTTCTCTCAGTTATCGTGTATAAGTGCGCTAAGTTCTCTCAGTGTTAAGTTCTCTCATTGCCCGCGTTTTAATTTGTCTCTGTGATCGTCTGTTAATTTCTGTCTGTGGTTGCGTCCTTATTTCTCACAATAATCGCGTATAAGTTCTCTATATTCTCTCATTGTTCAGTTCTCTCAATGATCGCGTCTTTATTTCTCTCAATAATCGCGCATAAGTTCTCTATGTTCTCTCATTGTTCAGTTCTCTCAGTGGTGGCGTATAAGTTGTCTTCGTGTTAAGTTATCTCAATGATCGCGTATAAATTCTCTAAGTTCTCTCAGTTTTTAGTTTTCTTAATGATCGCGTCTTAAGTTGTCTCAGTTATCGTGTATAAGTGCGCTAAGTTCTCTCAGTGGTAGGTTCTCTCATTGACTGTGTGTTAATTTGTCTCTGTAATCGCGTGTTAAGTTCTAACTAAGTTCCAACCTAATTTCTCTCAATAATTGCGTATTAGTTCTCTATATTCTCTCATTGTTCAGTTCTCTCAATGATCGCGTATTAATTTCTCTAAGTAATCGTGTATAAGTGCGCTAAGTTCTCTCAGTGTTAAGTTCTCTCATTGACCATGTGTTAATTTGTCTCTGTAATGGAGTGTTAAGTTCTTACCAAGTTCTTACCTAATTTCTCTCAAAAATCGCGTATAAGTTCTTTAAGTTCTCTCAGTGTTAAGTTCTCTCAATGATCGCGTCTTAAGTTCTCTCAGTTATCGCGTATAAGTGCTCTATGTTCTCTCAGTGTTAAGTTCTCTCAGTGATCGCATCTAAATTTTTCTTATTGATCGCGTATATGTTCTTATTTTTCTATCAATGTGAAGTTGGAAACACGATTGACCCCTTAACAGCCAAATACCTCCCGAAATACACCCTGAAATGCACCCAAATGCAACCCAAATTCGCTCAAAATACCCAAATACTCATAATTTTGGCAGGTTAGGGTTAGAGTTAGGGTTAGGTTAGGGTAAGGTTAGGGTATTTTGAGAGTATATTGGGTACTTTGAGCATATTTGGGGGGGGTCTAAGGTTTTCTCAGTTATCATGTATAAGTGCTCTAAGTTCTATCAGTGTTAAATTCTCTCAACAATAGCGTCTTAATTTTTCTCATTGATAACATCTTATTTTCTCTCAGTAATTGCATATAAGTTCTCTCAGTTCTCTCAGTGTTTATTTCTCTCAATGATCGCGTCTTAAGTTCTCTCAGTTATCATGTATAAGTTCGCTAAGTTCTCTCAGTGTTTAGTTCTCTCATTGTCAGCGTTTTAATTTGTCTCTGAGATCGCGTGTTAAGTTCTGTCAGTGGTCGCGTCCAAATTTCTCACAATAATCGCATATAAGTTCTCTATATTCTCTTATTGTTCAGTTCTCTCAATGATCGCGTCTTAATTTCTCTCAATAATCGCGCATAAGTCCTCTATGTTCTGTAATTGTTCAGTTCTCTCAGTGGTCGCGTATAGGTTTTCTTTGTTGTCTTCGTGTTAAGTTCTCTCAATGATCGCGTATAAGTTCTCTAAGTTCTCTCAGTGTTTAGTTCTCTTAATAATCTCGTCTTAAGTTCTCTCAGTTATCGTGTATAAGTTCGTAAAGTTCTCTCAGTGTTAAGTTCCCACATTGACGGCGTTTTAATTTGTCTCTGTGATCGCGTGTTAAGTTCTGTCAGTGGTCGCGTCCTTATTTCTCACAATAATCGCGTATAAGTTCTCTATATTCTCTCATTGTTCAGTTCTCTCAATGATCGCGTCTTAATTTCTCTCAATAATCGCGCATAAGTTCTCTATGTTCTCTCATTGTTCAGTTCTTTCAATGATCGTGTCTTAATTTTTCTCAATAATCGCGCATAAATTCTCTATGTTCTCTAATTGTTCTGTTCTCTCAGTGGTCGCGTATAAGTTTTCTTTGTTCTTTTTGTGGTAAGTTCTCTCAATGATCGTGTATAAGTTCTCTGAATGTTTAGTTTTTTTAACGATTGCGTCTTCAGTTCTCTCAGTTATCGTGTATAAGTGCCCTAAGTTCTCTCAGTGTTAAGTTCTCTCATTGCCCGCGTTTTAATTTGTCTCTGTGATCGCCTGTTAAGTTCTGTCAGTGGTCGCGTCCTTATTTCTCACAATAATCGCGTAT
This sequence comes from Dreissena polymorpha, assembly GCF_020536995.1. Lineage (NCBI taxonomy): Eukaryota > Metazoa > Mollusca > Bivalvia > Myida > Dreissenidae > Dreissena > Dreissena polymorpha. The sequence goes on from NC_068360.1 coordinate 88,733,662, forward strand.
AAGTTCTCTATATTCTCTCATTGTTCAGTTCTCTCAATGATCGCGTCTTAATTTCTCTCAATAATTGCGTATAAGTTCTCTATGTTCTCTCATTGTTCAGTTCTCTCAATGATCGTGTCTTAATTTCTCTCAATAATCGCGCATAAGTTCTCTATGTTCTGTAATTGTTCAGTTCTCTCAGTGGTCGTGTATAGGTTTTCTTTGTTGTCTTCGTGTTAAGTTCTCTCAATGATCGCGTATAAGTTCTCTAAGTTCTCTCAGTGTTTAGTTCTCTTCATAATCGCGTCTTAAGTTCTCTCAGTTATCGTGTATAAGTTCGTAAAATTGTCTCAGTGTTATGTTCCCTCATTGACGGCGTTTTAATTTGTCTCTGTGATCGCGTGTTAAGTTCTGTCAGTGGTCGCGTCATTTCTCACAATAATCGCGTATAAGTTCTCTATATTCTCTCATTGTTCAGTTCTCTCAATGATCGCGTCTTAATTTCTCTCAATAATTGCGTATAAGTTCTCTATGTTCTCTCATTGTTCAGTTCTCTCAATGATCGTTTCTAAATTTTTCTCAATAATCGCGCATAAATTCTCTATGTTCTCTCATTGTTCTATTCTCTCAGTGGTCGCGTATAAGTTTTCTTTGTTCTTTTCGTGGTAAGTTCTCTCAATGATCGCGTATAAGTTCTCTCAGTGTTTAGTTGTCTTAATGATCGCGTCTTAAGTTCTCTCAGTTATCATGTATAAGTGCGCTTAGTTCTCTCAGTGTTAAGTTCTCTCATTGCCCGCGTTTTAATTTGTCTCTGTGATTGCCTGTTAAGTTCTGTCAGTGATCGCGTCCTAATTTCTCTCAATTATCGCGTATAAGTTCTCTATGTTCTCTCATTGTTCAGTTGTCTTAATGATAGCGTCTTAATTTCTCTCAATAATCGCGCATAAGTTCTCTTTGTTCTGTAATTGTTCAGTTCTCTCAGTGGTCGTGTATAGGTTTTCTTTGTTGTCTTTGTGTTAAGTTCTCTCAATGATCGCGTATAAGTTCTCTAAGTTCTCTCAGTGTTTAGTTCTCTTAATAATCGCGTCTTAAGTTCTCTCAGTTATCGTGTATAAGTTCGTAAAATTGTCTCAGTGTTAAGTTCCCTCATTGACGGCGTTTTAATTTGTCTCTGTGATCGCGTGTTAAGTTCTGTCAGTGGTCGCGTCCTTATTTCTCACAATAATCGCGTATAAGTTCTCTATATTCTCTCATTGTTCAGTTCTCTCAATGATCGCATCTTAATTTCTCTCAATAATCGCGTGTAAGTTCTCTATGTTCTCTCATTGTTCAGTTCTCTCAATGAACGTGTCTTAATTTTTCTCAATAATCGCGCATAAATTCTCTATGTTCTCTCATTGTTCTATTCTCTCAGTGGTTGCGTATAAGTTTTCTTTGTTCTTTTCGTGGTAAGTTCTCTCAATGATCGCGTATAAGTTCTCTTAAGTTCTCTCAGTGTTTAGTTCTCTTAATGATCGCGTCTTAAGTTCTCTCAGTTATCGTGTATAAGTGCGCTAAGTTCTCTCAGTGTTAAGTTCTCTCATTGCCCGCGTTTTAATTTGTCTCTGTGATCGCCTGTTAAGTTCTGTCAGTGATCACGTCATAATTTCTATCAATTATCGTGTATAAGTTCTCTCTGTTCTCTCATTGTTCAGTTCTCTCAATGATTGCGTCTTAATTTCTCTCAATAATCGCGCATAAGTTCTTTATGTTCTGTAATTGTTGAGTTCTCAGTGAGGGCGTATAGGTTTTCTTTGTTGTCTTCGTGTTAAGTTCTCTCAATGATCGCGTATAAGTTCTCTAAATTCTCTCAGTGTTTAGTTCTCTTAATAATCGCGTCTTAAGTTCTCTCAGTTATCGTGTATAAGTTTGTAAAGTTCTCTCAGTGTTAACTTTCCTCATTGACGGCGTTTTAATTTGTCTCTGTGATCGCGTGTTAAGTTCTGTCAGTGGTCGCGTCCTTATTTCTCACAATAATCGCGTATAAGTTCTCTATATTTTCTCATTGTTCAGTTCTCTCAATGATCGCATCTTAATTTCTCTCAAAAATTGCGTATAAGTTCTCTATGTTCTCTCATTGTTCAGTTCTCTCAATGATCATGTCTTAATTTTTCTCAATAATCGCGCATAAATTCTCTATGTTCTCTCATTGTTCTATTCTCTCAGTGGTCGCGTATAAGTTTTCTTTGTTCTTTTCGTGGTAAGTTCTCTCAATGATCGCGTATAAGTTCTCTATATTCTCTCATTGTTCAGTTCTCTCAATGATCGCGTCTTAATTTCTCTCAATAATCGCGTGTAAGTTCTCTATGTTCTCTCATTGTTCAGTTCTCTCAATGAACGTGTCTTAATTTTTCTCAATAATCGCGCATAAATTCTCTATGTTCTCTCATTGTTCTATTCTCTCAGTGGTCGCGTATAAGTTTTCTTTGTTCTTTTCGTGGTAAGTTCTCTCAATGATCGCGTATAAGTTCTCTTAAGTTTTCTCAGTGTTTAGTTCTCTTAATGATCGCGTCTTAAGTTCTCTCAGTTATCGTGTATAAGTGCGCTAAGTTCTCTCAGTGCTAAGTTCTCTCATTGCCCGCATTTTAATTTGTCTCTGTGATCACCTGTTAAGTTCTGTCAGTGATCGCGTCCTAATTTCTCTCAATTATCGCGTATAAGTTCTCTATATTCTCTCATTGTTCAGTTCTCTCAATGATCGCGTCTTAATTTCTCTCAATAATCGCGCATAAGTTCTCTATGTTCTGTAATTGTTGAGTTCCTAGTCAGGGCGTATAGGTTTTCTTTGTTGTCTTTGTGTTAATTTTTCTCAATGATCGCATATAAGTTCTCTAAGTTCTCTCAGTGTTTAGTTCTCTTAATAATCGCGTCTTAAGTTCTCTCAGTTATCGTGTATAAGTTTGTAAAGTTCTCTCAGTGTTAAGTTCCCTCGTTTACGGCGTTTTAATTTGTCCTTGTGATCGCGTGTTAAGTTCTGTCAGTGGTCGCATCCTTATTTCTCACAATAATCGCATATAAGTTCTCTATATTCTCTCATTGTTCAGTTCTCTCAATGATCGCATCTTAATTTCTCTCAAAAATTGCGTATAAGTTCTCTATGTTCTCTCATTGTTCAGTTCTCTCAATGATCGTGTCTTAATTTTTCTCAATAATCGCGCATAAATTCTCTATGTTCTCTCATTGTTCTGTTCTCTCAGTGGTCGCGTATAAGTTTTCTTTATTCTTTTTGTGGTAAGTTCTCTCAATGATCGCGTATAAGTTCTCTTAAGTTCTCTCAGTGTTTAGTTCTCTTAATGATCGCGTCTTAAGTTCTCTCAGTTATCATGTATAAGTTCGCTAAGTTCTCTCAGTGTTTAGTTCTCTCATTGTCAGCGTTTTAATTTGTCTCTGAGATCGCGTGTTAAGTTCTGTCAGTGGTCGCGTCCAAATTTCTCACAATAATCGCATATAAGTTCTCTATATTCTCTAATTGTTCAGTTCTCTCAATGATCCCGTCTTAATTTCTCTCAATAATTGCGTATAAGTTCTCTATGTTCTCTCATTGTTCAGTTCTCTCAATGATAGTGTCTTAATTTTTCTCAATAATCGCGCATTAATTCTCTATGTTCTCTCATTGTTCTATTCTCTCAGTGGTCGCGTATAAGTTTTCTTTGTTCTTTTCGTGGTAAGTTCTCTCAATGATTGCGTATAAGTTCTCTTAAGTTCTCTCAGTGTTTAGTTCTCTTAATGATCGCGTCTTAAGTTCTCTCAGTTATCGTGTATAAGTGCGCTAAGTTCTCTCAGTGTTAAGTTCTCTCATTGCCCACGTTTTAATTTGTCTCTGTGATCGCCTGTTAAGTTCTGTCAGTGATCGCATCCTAATTTCTCTCAATTATCGCGTATAAGTTCTCTATGTTCTCTAATTGTTCAGTTCTCTCAATGATCCCGTCTTAATTTCTCTCAATAATCGCGCATAAGTTCTCTATGTTCTGTAATTGTTCAGTTCTCTCAGTGGTCGCGTATAGGTTTTCTTTGTTGTCTTCGTGTTAAGTTCTCTCAATGATCGCGTATAAGTTCTCTAAGTTCTCTCAGTGTTTAGTTCTCTTAATAAGCGTGTCTTAAGTTCTCTCAGTTATCGTGTATAAGTTCGTGAAGTTCTCTCAGTGTTAAGTTCCCTCATTGACGGTGTTTTAATTTGTCTCTGTGATCGCGTGTTAAGTTCTGTCAGTGGTCGCGTCCTTATTTCTCACAATAATCGCGTATAAGTTCTCTATATTCTCTCATTGTTCAGTTCTCTCAATGATCGCGTCTTAATTTCTCTCAATAATCGCGTATAAGTTCTCTATGTTCTCTCATTGTTCAGTTCTCTCAATGATCGTGTCTTAATTTTTCTCAATAATCGCGCATAAATTCTCTATGTTCTCTCATTGTTCTATTCTGTCAGTGGTCGCGTATAAGTTTTCTTTGTTCTTTTCGTGGTAAGTTCTCTCAATGATCGCGTATAAGTTCTCTTAAGTTCTCTCAGTGTTTAGTTCTCTTAATGATCGCGTTTTAAGTTCTCTCAGTTATGGTGTATAAGTGCGCAAAGTTCTCTCAGTGTTAAGTTCTCTCATTGCCCGCGTTTTAATTTGTCTCTGTGATCGCCTGTTAAGTTCTGTCAGTGATCGCGTCCTAATTTCTCTTAATTATCGCGTATAAGTTCTCTATGTTCTCTCATTGTTCAGTTCTCTCAATGATCGCGTCTTAATTTCTCTCAATAATCGTGCATAAGTTATCTATGTTCTCATTGTTCAGTTCTTTCAATGATCGTGTCTTAATTTTTCTCAATAATCGCGCATAAATTCTCTATGTTCTCTCATTGTTCTGTTCTCTCAGTGGTTGCGTATAAGTTTTCTTTGTTCTTTTTGTGGTAAGTTCTCTCAATGATCGCGTATAAGTTCTCTTAAGTTCTCTCAGTGTTTAGTTCTCTTAATGATCGCGTCTTAAGTTCTCTCAGTTATAGTGTATAAGTTTGTAAAGTTCTCTCAGTGTTAAGTTCCCTCATTGACGGCGTTTTAATTTGTCTCTGTGATCCCGTGTTAAGTTCTGTCAGTGGTCGCGTCCTTATTTCTCACAATAATCGCGTATAAGTTCTCTATATTCTCTCATTGTTCTGTTCTCTCAATGATCGCATCTTAATTTCTCTCAAAAATTGCGTATAAGTTCTCTATGTTTTGTAATTGTTCTGTTCTCTCAGTGGTCGCGTATAAGTTTTCTTTGTTCTTTTCGTGGTAAGTTCTCTCAATGATCCCGTATAAGTCCTCTTTAAGTTCTCTCAGTGTTTAGTTCTGTTAATGATCGCGTCTTAAGTTCTCTCAGTTATCCTGTATAAGTGCGCTATGTTCTCGTAGTGTTAAGTACTCTCAATGACCGCTTTTTAATTTGTCTCTGTGATCACGTGTTAAGTTCTGTCAGTGGTCGCGTCCTTATTTCTCACAATAATCGCGTATAAGTTCTCTATATTCTCTCATTGTTCAGTTCTCTCAATGATCGCATCTTAATTTCTCTCAAAAATTGCGTATAAGTTCTCTATGTTCTCTCATTGTTCAGTTCTCTCAATGATCGTGTCTTAATTTTTCTCAATAATCGCGCATAAATTCTCTATGTTCTCTCATTGTTCTATTCTCTCAGTGGTCGCGTATAAGTTTTCTTTGTTCCTTTCGTGGTAAGTTCTCTCAATGATCGCGTATAAGTTCTCTTAAGTTCTCTCAGTGTTTAGTTCTCTTAATGATCGCGTTTTAAGTTCTCTCAGTTATGGTGTATAAGTGCGCTAAGTTCTCTCAGTGTTAAGTTCTCTCATTGCCCGCGTTTTAATTTGTCTCTGTGATCGCCTGTTAAGTTCTGTCAGTGATCGCGTCCTAATTTCTCTCAATTATCGCGTATAAGTTCTCTATGTTCTCTCATTGTTCAGTTCTCTCAATGATCGCGTCTTAATTTCTCTCAATAATCGCGCATAAGTTCTCTATGTTCTCATTGTTCAGTTCTTTCAATGATCGTGTCTTAATTTTTCTCAATAATCGCGCGTAAATTCTCTATGTTCTCTCATTGTTCTGTTCTCTCAGTGGTCGCGTATAAGTTTTCTTTGTTCTTTTTGTGGTAAGTTCTCTCAATGATCGCGTATAAGTTCTCTTAAGTTCTCTCAGTGTTTAGTTCTCTTAATGATCGCGTCTTAAGTTCTCTCAGTTATCGTGTATAAGTGCGCTAAGTTCTCTCAGTGTTAAGTTCTCTCATTGCCCGCGTTTTAATTTGTCTCTGTGATCGCCTGTTAAGTTCTGTCAGCGGTCGCGTCCTTATTTCTCACAATAGTCGCGTATAAGTTCTCTATATTCTCTCATTGTTCAGTTCTCTCAATGATCGCGTCTTAATTTCTCTCAATAATCGCGCATAAGTTCTCTATGTTCTGTATTTGTTCAGTTCTCTCAGTGGTCGCGTATAGCTTTTCTTTGTTGTCTTCGTGTTAAGTTCTCTCAATGATCGCGTATAAGTTCTCTAAGTTCTCTCAGTTTTTAGTTCTCTTAATGAGATCGCGTCTTAAGTTCTCTCAGTTATCGTGTATAAGTTTGCTAAGTTCTCTCAGTCATAGGTTCTCTCATTGACCGTGTGTTAATTTGTCTCTGTAATCGCGTGTTAAGTTCTAACTAAGTTCCAACCTAATTTCTCTCAATAATCGCGTTTTAGTTCTCTATATTCTCTCATTGTTCAGTTCTCTCAATGATCGCATCTTAATTTCTCTCAATAATCGCGCATAAGTTCTCTATGTTCTCTCATTGTTCAGTTCTCTCAATGATCGGGTCTTAATTTTTCTCAATAATCGCGCATAAATTCTCTATGTTCTCTCATTGTTCTGTTCTCTCAGTGGTCGCGTATAAGTTTTCTTTGTTCTTTTCGTGGTAAGTTCTCTCAATGATTGCGTATAAGTTCTCTTAAGTTCTCTCAGTGTTTAGTTCTCTTAATGATCACGTCTTAAGTTCTCTCAGTTATCGTGTATAAGTGCGCTAAGTTCTCTCAGTGTTAAGTTCTCTCATTGCCCGCGTTTTAATTTGTCTCTGTGATCGCATGTTAAGTTCTGTCAGTGATCGCATCCTAATTTCTCTCAATTATCGCGTATAAGTTCTCTATGTTCTCTCATTGTTCAGTTCTCTCAATGATCGCGTCTTAATTTCTCTCAATAATCGCGCATAAGTTCTCTATGTTCTGTATTTGTTCAGTTCTCTCAGTGGTCGCGTATAGATTTTCTTTGTTGTCTTCGTGTTAAGTTCTCTCAATGATCGCGTATAAGTTCTCTAAGTTCTCTCAGTGTTTAGTTCTCTTAATAATCGCGTCTTAAGTTCTCTCAGTTATCGTGTATAAGTTGGTAAAGTTCTCTCAGAGTTAAGTTCCCTCATTGACGGCGTTTTAATTTGTCTCTGTGATCGCTAATTAAGTTCTGTCAGTGGTCGCGTCCTTATTTCTCACAATAATCGCGTATAAGTTCTCTTTATTCTCTCATTGTTCAGTTCTCTCAATGATCGCATCTTAATTTCTCTCAAAAATTGCGTATAAGTTCTCTATGTTCTCTCATTGTTCAGTTCTCTCAATGATCGTGTCTTAATTTTTCTCAATAATCGCGCATAAATTCTCTATGTTCTCTCATTGTTTTATTCTCTCAGTGGTCGCGTATAAGTTTTCTTTGTTCTTTTCGTGGTAAGTTCTCTCAATGATCGCGTATAAGTTCTCTTAAGTTCTCTCAGTGTTTAGTTCTCTTAATGATCGCGTCTTAAGTTCTCTCAGTTATCGTGTATAAGTGCGCTAAGTTCTCTCAGTGTTAAGTTCTCTCATTGCCCGCGTTTTAATTTGTCTCTGTGATCGCCTGTTAAGTTCTGTCAGTGGTCGCGTCCTTATTTCTCACAATAATCGCATATAAGTTCTCTATATTCTCTCATTGTTCAGTTCTCTCAATGATCGCGTCTTAATTTCTCTCAATAATTGCGTATAAGTTCTCTATGTTCTCATTGTTCAGTTCTCTCAATGATCGTGTTTTAATTTTTCTCAATAATCGCGCATAAATTCTCTATGTTCTCTCATTGTTTTGTTCTCTCAGTGGTCGCATATAAGTTTTCTTTGTTCTTTTCGTGGTAAGTTCTCTCAATGATCGCGTATAAGTTCTCTTAAGTTCTCTCAGTGTTTAGTTCTCTTAATAATCGCGTCTTAAGTTCTCTCAGTTATCGTGTATAAGTTCGTAAAGTTCTCTCAGTGTTAAGTTCCCTCATTGACGGCGTTTTAATTTGTCTCTGTGATCGCGTGTTAAGTTCTGTCAGTGGTCCCGTCCTTATTTCTCACAATAATCGTGTATAAGTTCTCTATATTCTCTCATTGTTCAGTTCTCTCAATGATCGTGACTTAATTTCTCTCAATAATCGCGCATGAGTTCTCTATGTTCTCTCATTGTTCAGTTCTCTCAGTGGTGGCGTATAAGTTTTCTTTGTTCTCTTCGTGTTCAGTTATCTCAATGATCGCGTATAAGTTCTCTAAGTTCTCTCAGTTTTTAGTTCTCTTAATGATCGCGTCTTAAGTTCTCTCAGTCATCGTGTATAAGTGCGCTAAGTTCTCTCAGTGTTAGGTTCTCTTATTGACCGTGTGTTAATTTGTCTCTGTAATCGCCTGTTAAGTTCTAACTAAGTTCCAACCTAATTTCTCTCAATAATCGCGTATTAGTTCTCTATATTCTCTCATTGTTCAGTTCTCTCAATGATCGCATCTTAATTTCTCAATAATCGCGCAGAAGTTCTCTATGTTCTCTCATTGTTCAGTTCTCTCAATGATCGTGTCTTAATTTTTCTCAATAATCGCGCATAAATTCTCTATGTTCTCTCATTGTTCTGTTCTCTCAGTGGTCACGTATAAGTTTTCTTTGTTCTTTTCGTGGTAAGTTATCTCAATGATCGCGTTAAAGTTCTCTTCAGTTTTCTAAGTGTTAAGTTCTCTTAATGATCGCGTCTTAAGTTCTCTCAGTTATCTTGTATAAGTGCGCTAAGTTCTCTCAGTGTTAAGTTCTCTCATTGCCCGCGTTTTAATTTGTCTCTGTGATCGTCTGTTAATTTCTGTCTGTGGTTGCGTCCTTATTTCTCACAATAATCGCGTATAAGTTCTCTATATTCTCTCATTGTTCAGTTCTCTCAATGATCGCGTCTTTATTTCTCTCAATAATCGCGCATAAGTTCTCTATGTTCTCTCATTGTTCTGTTCTCTCAGTGGTCGCGTATAAGTTTTCTTTGTTCTTTTCGTGGTAAGTTCTCTCAATGATCGCGTATAAGTTCTCTTAAGTTCTCTTAAGTTCTCTCAGTGTTTAGTTCTCTTAATGATCGCGTCTTAAGTTCTCTCAGTTATCGTGTATTAGTGCGCTAAGTTCTCTCAGTGTTAAGTTCTCTCATTGCCCGCGTTTTAATTTGTCTCTGTGATCGCCTGTTAAGTTCTGTCAGTGGTCGCGTCCTTATTTCTCACAATAATTGCGTATAAGTTCTCTATATTCTCTCATTGTTCAGTTCTCTCAATGATCGCGTCTTAATTTCTCTCAATAATTGCGCATAAGTTCTCTATGTTCTCTCATTGTTCAGTTCTCTCAATGATCGTGTCTTAATTTTTCTCAATAATCGCGCATAAATTCTCATTGTTCTGTTCTCTCAGTGGTCGCGTATAAGTTTTCTTTGTTCTTTTCGTGGTAAGTTCTCTCAATGATCCCGTATAAGTTTTCTTTAAGTTCTCTCAGTGTTTAGTTCTCTTAATGATCGCGTCTTAAGTCTCTCAGTTATCGTGTATAAATGCCAAAGTTCTCTCAGTGTTAAGTTCACTCTTTGCATGCGTTTTAATTTGTCTCTCTGATCGCCTGTTAAGTTCTGTCAGTGGTCGCGTCCTTATTTCTCACAATAATCGCGTATAAGTTCTCTATATTCTCTCATTGTTCAGTTCTCTCAATGATCGCGTCTTAATTTCTCTCAATAATCGCGCATAAGTTCTCTATGTTCTCTCATTGTTCAGTTCTCTCAGTGGTGGCGTATAAGTTTTCTTTGTTCTCTTCGTGTTAAGTTATCTCAATGATCGCGTATAAGTTCTCTAAGTTCTCTCAGTTTTTAGTTCTCTTAATGATCGCGTCTTAAGTTCTCTCAGTTATCGTGTATAAGTGCGCTAAGTTCTCTCAGTGTTAGGTTCTCTCATTGACCGTGTGTTAATTTGTCTCTGTAATCGCGTGTTAAGTTCTAACTACGTTCCAACCTAATTTCTCTCAATAATCGCGTATAAGTTCTCTATATTCTCTCATTGTTCAGTTCTCTCAATGATCGCGCATTAATTTCTCTCAGTAATCGTGTATAAGTGCGCTTAGTTCTCTCAGTGTTAAGTTCTCTCGTTGACCATGTGTTAATTTGTCTCTGTAATGGCGTGTTAAGTTCTTACCAAGTTCTTACCTAATTTCTCTCAAAAATCGCGTATAAGTTCTTTAAGTTCTCTCAGTGTTAAGTTCTCTCAATGATCGCGTCTTAAGTTCTCTCAGTTATCGCGTATAAGTGCTCTATGTTCTCTCAGTGTTAAGTTCTCTCAGTGATCGCATCTAAATTTTTCTTATTGATCGCGTATATGTTCTTATTTTTCTATCAATGTGAAGTTGGAAACACGATTGACCCCTTAACAGCCAAATACCTCCCGAAATACACCCTGAAATGCACCCAAATTCGCTAAAAATACCCAAATACTCATAATTTTGGCAGGTTAGGGTTAGAGTTAGGGTTAGGTTAGGGTAAGGTTAGGGTATTTTGAGAGTATATTAGGTACTTTGAAACATATTTGGGGGGGTCTAAGGTTTTCTCAGTTATCGCGTATAAGTGCTCTAAGTTCTATCAATGTTAAATTCTCTCAACAATAGCGTCTTAATTTTTCTCATTGATAGCATCTTATTTTCTCTCAGTAATTGCGTATAAGTTCTCTCAGTTCTCTCAGTGTTTAGTTCTCTCAATGATCGCGTCTTAAGTTCTCTCAGTTATCATGTATAAGTTTGCTAAGTTCTCTCCGTGTTTAGTTCTCTCATTGTCAGCGTTTTAATTTGTCTCTGAGATCGCGTGTTAAGTTCTGTCAGTGGTCGCGTCCAAATTTCTCACAATAATCGCGTATAAGTTCTCTATATTCTCTTATTGTTCAGTTCTCTCAATGATCGCGTCTTAATTTCTCTCAATAATCGCGTATAATTTCTCTATGTTCTCTCATTGTTCAGTTCTCTCAATGATAGTGTCTTAATTTTTCTCAATAATCGCGCATTAATTCTCTATGTTCTCTCATTGTTCTATTCTCTCAGTGGTCGCGTATAAGTTTTCTTTGTTCTTTTCGTGGTAAGTTCTCTCAATGATTGCGTATAAGTTCTCTTAAGTTCTCTCAGTGTTTAGTTCTCTTAATGATCGCGTCTTAAGTTCTCTCAGTTATCGTGTATAAGTGCGCTAAGTTCTTTCAGTGTTAAGTTCTCTCATTGCCCACGTTTTAATTTGTCTCTGTGATTGCCTGTTAAGTTCTGTCAGTGATCGCATCCTAATTTCTCTCAATTATCGCGTATAAGTTCTCTATGTTCTCTAATTGTTCAGTTTTCTCAATGATCCCGTCTTAATTTCTCTCAATAATCGCGCATAAGTTCTCTATGTTCTGTAATTGTTCAGTTCTCTCAGTGGTCGCGTATAGGTTTTCTTTGTTGTCTTCGTGTTAAGTTATCTCAATGATCGCGTATAAGTTCTCTAAGTTCTGTCATTGTTTAGTTCTCTTAATAAGCGCGTCTTAAGTTCTCTCAGTTATCGTGTATAAGTTCGTAAAGTTCTCTCAGTGTTAAGTTCCCTCATTGACAGCGTTTTAATTTGTCTCTGTGATCGCGTGTTAAGTTCTGTCAGTGGTCGCGTCCTTATTTCTCACAATAATCGTGTATAAGTTCTCTATATTCTCTCATTGTTCAGTTTTCTCAATGATCGTGTCTTAATTTCTCTCAATAATCGCGCATAAGTTCTCTATGTTCTCTCATTGTTCAGTTCTCTCAGTGGTGGCGTATAAGTTTTCTTTGTTCTCTTCGTGTTAAGTTATCTCAATGATCGCGTATAAGTTCTCTAAGTTCTCTCAGTTTTTAGTTCTCTTAATGATCGCGTCTTAAGTTCTCTCAGTTATCGTGTATAAGTGCGCTAAGTTCTCTCAGTGTTAGGTTCTCTCATTGACCGTGTGTTAATTTGTCTCTGTTATCGCGTGTTAAGTTCTAACTAAGTTCCAACCTAATTTCTCTCAATAATCGCGTATAAGTTCTCTATATTCTCTCATTGTTCAGTTCTCTCAATGATCGCTTATTAATTTGTCTCTGTGATCACGTGTTAAGTTTTGTCAATGGTCGCATCCTAATTTCTCTCAATAATCTGGTATAAGTTCTCTATGTTTTCTCATTGTTCAGTTCTCTCAATGATCGCGTCATAATTTCTCTCAATAATCGCGTATAAGTTCTCTATGTTCTCACATTGTTCAGTTCTCTCAATTATCGTGTCTTAATTTCTCTCAATAATCGCGCATAAGTTCTCTATGTTCTGTAATTGTTCAGTTCTCTCAGTGGTCGCGTATAGGTTTTCATTGTTGTCTTCGTGTTAAGTTCTTTCAATGATTGCGTATATGTTCTCTAAGTTCTCTCAGTGTTTAGTTCTCTTAATAAGCGCGTCTTAAGTTCTCTCAGTTATCGTGTATAAGTTCGTAAAGTTCTCTCAGTGTTAAGTTACCTCATTGACGGTGTTTTGATTTGTCTCTGTGATCGCATGTTAAGTTCTGTCAGTGGTCGCGTCCTTATTTCTCACAATATTCGCGTATAAGTTCTCTGTATTCTCTCATTGTTCAGTTCTCTCAATGATCGTGTCTTAATTTCTCTCGATAATCGCGTATAAGTTCTCTATGTTCTCTCATTGTTCAGTTCTCTCAATGATCGTGTCTTAATTTTTCTCAATAATTGCGCATAAATTCTCTATGTTCTCTCATTGTTCTATTCTCTCAGTGGTCGCGTATAAGTTTTCTTTGTTCTTTTCGTGGTAAGTTCTCTCAATGATCGTGTATAAGTTCTCTTAAGTTCTCTCAGTGTTTAGTTCTCTTAATGATCGCGTCTTAAGTTCTCTCAGTTATCGTGTATAAATGTGCTAAGTTCTCACATTGTTCAGTTCTCTCAATTATCGTGTCTTAATTTCTCTCAATAATCGCGCATAAGTTCTCTATGTTCTGTAATTGTTCAGTTCTCTCAGTGGTCGCGTATAGGTTTTCATTGTTGTCTTCGTGTTAAGTTCTTTCAATGATTGCGTATATGTTCTCTAAGTTCTCTCAGTGTTTAGTTCTCTTAATAAGCGCGTCTTAAGTTCTCTCAGTTATCGTGTATAAGTTCGTAAAGTTCTCTCAGTGTTAAGTTACCTCATTGACGGTGTTTTGATTTGTCTCTGTGATCGCATGTTAAGTTCTGTCAGTGGTCGCGTCCTTATTTCTCACAATATTCGCGTATAAGTTCTCTGTATTCTCTCATTGTTCAGTTCTCTCAATGATCGTGTCTTAATTTCTCTCGATAATCGCGTATAAGTTCTCTATGTTCTCTCATTGTTCAGTTCTCTCAATGATCGTGTCTTAATTTTTCTCAATAATTGCGCATAAATTCTCTATGTTCTCTCATTGTTCTATTCTCTCAGTGGTCGCGTATAAGTTTTCTTTGTTCTTTTCGTGGTAAGTTCTCTCAATGATCGTGTATAAGTTCTCTTAAGTTCTCTCAGTGTTTAGTTCTCTTAATGATCGCGTCTTAAGTTCTCTCAGTTATCGTGTATAAATGTGCTAAGTTCTCTCAGTGTTAAGTTCTCTCATTGCCCACGTTTTAATTTGTCTCTGTGATCGCCTGTTAAGTTTTGTCAGTGATCGCGTCCTAATTTCTCTCAATAATCGCGTATAAGTTCTCTATGTTCTCTCATTGTTCAGTTCTCTCAATGATCGCGTCTTAATTTCTCTCAATAATTGCGCATAAGTTCTGTATGTTCTGTAATTGTTCAGTTCTCTCAGTGGTCGCGTATAAGTTTTCTTTGTTGTCTTTGTGTTAAGTTCTCTCAATGATCCCGTATAAGTTCTCTCAGTGTTTAGTTCTCTTAATAATCGCGTCTTAAGTTCTCTCAGTTATCGTGTATAAGTTCGTAAAGTTCTCTCAGTGTTAAGTTCCCTCATTGACAGCGTTTTAATTTGTCTCTGTGATCGCGTGTTAAGTTCTGTCAGTAGTCGCGTCCTTATTTCTCACAATAATCGCGTATAAGTTCTCTATGTTCTCTCACTGTTCAGTTCTCTCAATGATCGCGTCTTAATTTCTCTCAATAATCGCGCATAAATTCTCTATGTTCTCTCATTGTTCTGTTTTCTCAGTGGTCGCATATAAGTTTTCTTTGTTCATTTCGTGGTAAGTTCTCTCAATGATCGCGTATATGTTCTCTAAGTTCTCTCAGTTTTTAGTTCTCTTAATGAGATCGCGTCTTAAGTTCTCTCAGTTATCGTGTATAAGTTTGCTAAGTTCTCTCAGTCATAGGTTCTCTCATTTACCGTGTGTTAATTTGTCTCTGTAATCGCGTGTTAAGTTCTAACTAAGTTCCAACCTAATTTCTCTCAATAATCGCGTATTAGTTCTCTATATTCTCTCATTGTTCAGTTCTCTCAATGATCGCATCTTAATTTCTCTCAATAATCGCGCATAAGTTCTCTATGTTCTCATATTGTTCAGTTCTCTCAATGATCGTGTCTTAATTTTTCTCAATAATCGCGCATAAATTCTCATTGTTCTGTTCTCTCAGTGGTCGCGTATAAGTTTTTTTTGTTCTTTTCGTGGTAAGTTCTCTCAATGATCCCGTATAAGTTCTCTTTAAGTTCTCTCAGTGTTTAGTTCTCTTAATGATCGCGTCTTAAGTTTCTCAGTTATCGTGTATAAATGCGCAAAGTTCTCTCAGTGTTAAGTTCACTCATTGCCCACGTTTTAATTTGTCTCTGTGATCGCCTGTTAAGTTCTGTCAGTGGTCGCGTCCTTATTTCTCACAATAATCGCGTATAAGTTCTCTATATTCTCTCATTGTTCAGTTCTCTCAATGATCGCGTCTTAATTTCTCTCAATAATCGCGCATAAGTTCTCTATGTTCTCTCATTGTTCAGTTCTCTCAGTGGTGGCGTATAAGTTTTCTTTGTTCTCTTCGTGTTAAGTTATCTCAATGATCGCGTATAAGTTCTCTAAGTTCTCTCAGTTTTTAGTTCTCTTAATGATCGCGTCTTAAGTTCTCTCAGTTATCGTGTATAAGTGCGCTAAGTTCTCTCAGTGTTAGGTTCTCTCATTGACCGTGTGTTAATTTGTCTCTGTAATCGCGTGTTAAGTTCTAACTAAGTTCCAACCTAATTTCTCTCAATTATCGCGTATAAGTTCTCTATATTCTCTCATTGTTCAGTTCTCTCAATGATCGCGTATTAATTTCTCTCAGTAATCGTGTATAAGTGCGCTAAGTTCTCTCAGTGTTAAGTTCTCTCATTGACCATGTGTTAATTTGTCTCTGTAATGGCGTGTTAAGTTCTTACCAAGTTCTTACCTAATTTCTCTCAAAAATCGCGTATAAGTTCTTTAAGTTCTCTCAGTGTTAAGTTCTCTCAATGATCGCGTCTTAAGTTCTCTCAGTTATCGCGTATAAGTGCTCTATGTTCTCTCAGTGTTAAGTTCTCTCAGTGATCGCATCTAAATTTTTCTTATTGATCGCGTATATGTTCTTATTTTTCTATCAATGTGAAGTTGGAAACACGATTGACCCCTTAACAGCCAAATACCTCCCGAAATACACCCTGAAATGCACCCAAATTCGCTCAAAATACCCAAATACTCATAATTTTGGCAGGTTAGGGTTAGAGTTAGGGTTAGGTTAGGGTAAGGTTAGGGTATTTTGAGAGTATATTGGGTACTTTGAGCATATTTGGGGGAGGGGTCTAAGGTTTTTTCAGTTATCGCGTATAAGTGCTCTAAGTTCTATCAATGTTAAATTCTCTTAACAATAGCGTCTTAATTTTTCTCATTGATAGCATCTTATTTTCTCTCAGTAATTGCGTATAAGTTCTCTCAGTTCTCTCAGTGTTTAGTTCTCTCAATGATCGCGTCTTAAGTTCTCTCAGTTATCATGTATAAGTTCGCTAAGTTCTCTCCGTGTTTAGTTCTCTCATTGTCAGCGTTTTAATTTGTCTCTGAGATCGCGTGTTAAGTTCTGTCAGTGGTCGCGTCCAAATTTCTCACAATAATCGCGTATAAGTTCTCTATATTCTCTTATTGTTCAGTTCTCTCAATGATCGCCTCTTAATTTCTCTCAATAATCGCGTATAAGTTCTCTATGTTCTCTCATTGTTCAGTTCTCTCAATGATAATGTCTTAATTTTTCTCAATAATCGCGCATTAATTCTCTATGTTCTCTCATTGTTCTATTCTCTCAGTGGTCGCGTATAAGTTTTCTTTGTTGTTTTCGTGGTAAGTTCTCTCAATGATTGCGTATAAGTTCTCTTAAAATCTCTCAGTGTTTAGTTCTCTTAATGATCGCATCTTAAGTTCTCTCAGTTATCGTGTATAAGTGCGCTAAGTTCTCTCAGTGTTAAGTTCTCTCATTGCCCACGTTTTAATTTGTCTCTGTGATCGCCTGTTAAGTTCTGTCAGTGATCGCATCCTAATTTCTCTCAATTATCGCGTATAAGTTCTCTATGTTCTCTAATTGTTCAGTTCTCTCAATGATTCCGTCTTAATTTCTCTCAATAATCGCGCATAAGTTCATTATGTTCTGTAATTGTTCAGTTCTCTCAGTGGTCGCGTATAGGTTTTCTTTGTTGTCTTCGTGTTAAGTTCTCTCAATGATCGCGTATAAGTTCTCTAAGTTCTTTCAGTGTTTAGTTCTCTTAATAAGCGCGTCTTAAGTTCTCTCAGTTATCGTGTATAAGTTCGTAAAGTTCTCTCAGTGTTAAGTTCCCTCATTGACGGTGTTTTAATTTGTCTCTGTGATTGCGTGTTAAGTTCTGTCAGTGGTCGCGTCCTTATTTCTCACAATCATCGCGTATAAGTTCTCTATATTCTCGTATTGTTCAGTTCTCTCAATGATCGCGTCTTAATTTCTCTCAATAATCGCGTATAAGTTCTCTATGTTCTCTCATTGTTCAGTTCTCTCAATGATCGCGTCTAAATTTCTCTCAATAATTGCGCATAAGTTCTCTATGTTCTGTAATTGTTCAGTTCTCTCAATTGTCGCATATAAGTTTTCTTTGTTGTCTTCGTGCTCTCTCAATGATCACATATAAGTTCTCTAAGTTCTCTCAGTGTTTTGTACTCTTAATAATCGCGTCTTAAGTTCTCTCAGTTATCTTGTATACGTTCGTAAAGTTCTCTCAGTGTTAAGTTCCCTCATAGACGGCATTTTAATTTGTCTCTGTGATCGCGTGTTAAGTTCTAAGTTCCTACCTAATTTCTCTCAATAATCGCGTATAAGTTCTCTATCTTTTCTCAATGTTCAGTTCTCTCAATGATTGCGTCTTAATTTCTCTCAATAATCGCGCATAAGTTCTCTATGTTCACTCATTGTTCAGTTATCTCAGTGCTCGCGTATAAGTTTTCTTTGTTCTCTTCTTTTTTAGTTATCTCAATGATCGCGTATAAGTTCTCTAAATTCTCACAGTGTTTAGTTCTCTTAATGACCGCCTCTTAAGTTCTCTCAGTTTTCGTGTATAAGTGCGTTAAGTTCTCTCAGTGTTAAGTTCTCTCATTGACCATGTGTTAATTTGTCTGTGTAATCTTGTGTTATGCTCTAACTAAGCTCTAACCTAATTTCTCTCAATATTCGCGTATAAGTTCTATGTTCTCTCATTGTTCAGTTTTCTCAAATATCGCGTCTTAATTTCTTTCAATAATCGCATATACGTTCACTATGTTCTCTAATTGTTCAGTTCTCTCAGTGGTCCCGTGTAAGTTTTGTTTGCTCTGTCATTGTTACGTTCTCTCATTGATCTCGTATAAGTTCTCTAAGTTCTCTCGGTGTATAGTTCTCTCAATGATCGCGTCTCAAGTTCTCTCAGTTATAATGTATAAGTGCGCAAAGTTCTCTCAGTGTCAAGTTTTCTCATTGCCCGCGTTTTAATTTGTCTCTGTGATCGCCTGTTAAGTTCTGTCAGTGGTCGCGTCCTTATTTCTCACAATAATCCCGTATAAGTTCTCTATATTCTCTCATTGTTCAGTTCTCTCAATGATCGTGTCTTAATTTCTCTCAATAATCGCGCATAAGTTCTCTATGTTCTCTCATTGTTCAGTTCTCTCAATGATCGTGTCTTAATTTTTCTCAATAATCGCGCATAAATTCTGTATGTTCTCTTATTGTTCTATTCTCTGGTGGTCGCGTATAAGTTTTCTTTGTTCTTTTCGTAGTAAGTTCTCTCAATGATCGCGTATAAGTTCTCTTAAGTTCTCTCAGTGTTTAGTTCTCTTAATGATCGCGTCTTAAGTTCTCTTAGTTATCGTGTAAACGTGCGCAAAGTTCTCTCAGTGTTAAGTTCTCTCATTGCCCGCGTTTTAATTTGTCTCTGTGATCCCCTGTTAAGTTCTGTCAGTGATCGCATCCTAATTTCTCTCAATTATCGCGTATAAGTCAGGCTTTTTCCGCCCCATGCCACGGGTCCGAAATTCGGCCCCATTCCCAATGCAAATCTGGTAGTTCTCTCATTGTCAGCGTTTTAATTTGTCTCTGAGATCGCGTGTTAAGTTCTGTCAGTGGTCGCGTCCAAATTTCTCACAATAATCCCGTATAAGTTCTCTATATTCTCTTATTGTTCAGTTCACTCAATGATCGCGTCTTAATTCCTCTCAATAATCGCGTATAAGTTCTCTATGTTCTCTCATTGTTCAGTTCTCACAATGATCGTTTCTTAATTTCTCTCAATAATCGCGCATAATTTCTCTATGTTCTGTAATTGTTCAGTTCTCTCAGTGGTCACGTATAGGTTTTCTTTGTTGTCTTCGTGTTAAGTTCTCTCAATGATCGCGTATATGTTCTCTAAGTTCTCTCAGTGTTTTGTTCTCTTAATAAGCCCGTCTAAAGTTCTCTCAGTTGTCGTGTATAAGTTCGTAAAGTTCTCTCAGTGTTAAGTTACCTCATTGACGGTGTTTTAATTTGTCTCTGTGATCGCGTGTTAAGTTCTGTCAGTGGTCGCGTCCTTATTTCCACGTTTTAATTTGTCTCTGTGATCGCCTGTTGAGTTCTGTCAGTGATCGCATCCTAATTTCTCTCAATTATCGCGTATAAGTTCTCTATGTTCTCTCATTGTTCAGTTCTCTCAATGATCGTGTCTTAATTTCTCTCAATAATCACGCATAAGTTCTCTATGTTCTGTAATTGTTCAGTTCTCTCAGTGGTCGCGTATAGGTTTTCTTTGTTGTCTTCGTGTTAAGTTCTCTCAGTGTTTAGTTCTCTTAATAAGCGGGTCTTAAGTTCTCTCAGTTATTGTGTATAAGTTCGTAAAGTTCTCTCAGTGTTAACTTCCCTCATTGACGGTGTTTTAATTTGTCTCTGTGATCGCGTGTTAAGTTCTGTCAGTGGTCGCGTCCTTATTTCTCACAATAATCGCGCATAAATTCTCTAAGTTCTCTCAATGATTGCGTATAAGTTCTCTAAGTTCTCTCAGTGTTTAGTTCTCTTAATAATCGCGGCTTAAGTTCTCTCAGTTATCGTGTATAAGTGCGCTAAGTTCTCTCAATGTTAAGTTCCCTCATAGACGGTGTTTTAATTTGTCTCTGTGATCGCGTGTTAAGTTCTAAATAAGTTCCTACCCAATTTCTCTCAATAATCGCGTATAAGTTCTCTATCTTCTCTCAATGTTCAGTTCTCTCAATGATTGCGTCTTAATTTCTCTCAATAATCGCGCATTGCCTAATGATCATCTCTTAAGTTCTCTCAGTTTTCGTGTATAAGTGCGCTAAGTTCTCTCAGTGTTAAGTTCTCTCATTGACCATGTGTTAATATGCCTCTGTAATCGTGTGTTATGTTCTAACTAAGTTCCAACCTTATTTTTCTCAATAATCGCGTATAAGTTCTCTATCTTCTCTCAATGTTCAGTTCTCTCAATGATTGCGTCTTAATTTCTCTCAATAATCGCGCATAAGTTTTCTATGTTCACTCATTGTTCAGTTACCTCAGTGCTCGTGTATAAGTTTTCTTTGATCTCTGCGTGTTAAGTTATCTCAATGATCGCGTATAAGTTCTCTTAGTTCTCACAGTGTTTAGTTCTCTTAATGATCGCCTCTTAAGTTCTCTCAGTTTTCGTGTATAAGTGCGCTAAGTTCTCTCAGTGTTTAGTTCTCTCATTGACCATGTGTTAATATGTCTCTGTAATCGTGTGTTATGTTCTAACTAAGTTCCAACCTAATTTCTCTCAATAATCGCGTATAAGTTCTCTATCTTCTCTCAATGTTCAGTTCTCTCAATGATTGCGTCTTAATTTCTCTCAATAATTGCGCATAAGTTCTCTATGTTCACTCATTGTTCAGTTATCCCAGTGCTTGCGTATAAGTTTTTTTTGTTCTCTTTGTGTTAAGTGATCTCAATGATCGCGTATAAGTTCTCTATATTCTCTCATTGTTCAGTTCTCTTAATGATCGCGTATTAAAATCTCTCAGTTTTAGTGTATAAGTGCGCTTAGTTCTCTCATTGTTAAGTTCTCTCATTGACCATGTGTTAATATGTCTCTGTAATCGTGTGTTATGTTCTAACTAAGTTCTAACCTAATTTCTCTCAAATATCGCGTATAAATTCTCTATGTTCTCTCATTGTTCAGTTCTCTCAATGATCGTGTCTTAATTTCTTTCAATAATCGTGTAAATGTTCACTAAGTTCTCTACTTGTTCAGTTTTCTCAGTGGTCGCGTGTAAGTTTTCTTTGTTCTATCATTGTTACGTTCTCTCATTGATCGCGTACAATGATCAGTCTTAAGTTCTCTCAGTTATAATGTGTAAGTGCGCTAAGTTCTCTCAGTGTTAAGTTCTCTCATTGACCGTGTGTTAATTTGTCTCTGTAATCGCGTGTTAAGTTCTAACTAAGTTCCAACCTAATTTCTCTCAATAATCGCGTATAAGTTCTCTATCTTCTCTCAATGTTCAGTTCTCTCAATGATTGCGTCTTAATTTCTCTCAATAATCGCGCATAAGTTCTCTATGTTCACTCATTGTTCAGTTATCTCAGTGCTCACGTATAAGTTTTCGTTGTTCTCTTCGTGTAAAGTTATCCCAATGATAGCGTATAAGTTCTCTTAGTTCTCACAGTGTTTAGTACTCTTAATGATCGCCTCTTAAGTTCTCTCAGTTTTCGTGTATAAGTGCGCTAAGTTCTCTCAGTGTTAAGTTCTCTCATTGCCCGTGTTTTAATTTGTCTCTGTGATCGCCTGTTAAGTTCTGTCAGTGGTCGCGTCCTTATTTCTCACAATAATCGCGTATAAGTTCTCTATATTGTTTCATTGTTCAGTTCTCTCAATGATCGCGTCTTAATTTCTCTCAATATTCGCGTATAAGTTCTCTATGTTCTCTCATTGTTCAGTTCTCTCAATGATCGTGTCTCAATTTTTCTCAATAATCGCGCATAAATTCTCTATGTTCTCTCATTGTTCTGTTCTCTCAGTGGTCGCGTATAAGTTTTCTTTGTTCTTTTCGTGGTAAGTTCTCTCAATGATCCCGTATAAGTTCTCTTAAGTTCCCTCAGTGTTTAGTTCTCTTAATGATAGCGTCTTAAGTTCTCTCAGTTATCGTGTATAAGTGCGCTAAGTTCTCTCAGTGTTAAGTTCTCTCATTGCCCGCGTTTTAATTTGTCTCTGTGATCGCCTGTTAAGTTCTGTCAGTGATCGCGTCCCAATTTCTTTCAATTATCGCGTATAAGTTCTCTATGTTCTCTCATTGTTCAGTTCTCTCAATGAACGCGTCTTAATTTCTCTCAATAATCGCGCATAAATTCTCTATGTCCTGTAAATGTTCAGTTCTCTCTGGTCGCGTATAAGTTTTCTTTGTTGTTTTCGTGTTAAATTCTCTCAATGATCACGTATAAAATCTCTAAGTTCTCTGAGTGTTTAGTTTTCTTAATAATCGCGTCTTAAGTTCTCTCAGTTATCGTGAATAAGTTCGTAAAGTTCTCTCAGTGTTAAGTTCCCTCATTGACGGCGTTTTAATTTGTCTCTGTGATTGCGTGTTAAGTTCTGTCAGTGGTTGCGTCCTAATTTCTCACAATAAATGCGTATAAGTTCTCTATATTCTCTCATTGTTCAGTTCTCTCAATGCTTGTGTCTTAATTTCTCTCAATAATCGCACATAAGTTCTCTATGTTCTCTCATTGTTCAGTTTTCTCAGTGGTGGCGTATAAGTTTTCTTTGTTTTCTTCGTGTTAAGTTCTCTCAATGATCGCGTATACGTTCTCTAAGTTCTCTCAGTGTTTAGTTCTCTTAATAATCGCCTCTTAAGTTCTCTCAGTTATCGTGTATAAGTGCGCTAAGTTCTCTCAGTGTTAAGTTCTCTCATTGACTGTGTGTTAATTTGTCTCTGTAATCGCGTGTTAAGTTCTAACTAAGTTCCAACCTAATTTCTCTCAATAATCTTGTATAAGTTCTCTATGTTCTCTCAATGTTCAGTTCTCTCAATGATTGCGTCTTAATTTCTCTCAATAATCGCGTATAGGTTCTCTATGTTCACTCATTGTTCAGTTCTCTCAGTGCTCGCGTATAAGTTTTCTTTGTTCTCTTCGTGTTAAGTTATCTCAATGATCGCGTATACGTTCTCTAAGTCCTCTCAGTGTTTAGTTCTCTTAATGATCGCCTCTTAAGTTCTCTCAGTTATCGTGTATGAGTTCGCTATGTTCTCTCAATGTTAAGTTCTCTCATTGACGGTGTTTGAATTTGTCTCTGTGATCGGGTGTAAAGGTCTGTCAGTGGTTGCGTCCTAATTTCTCACAATAATCGTGTATAAGTTCTCTATATTCTCTCATTGTTCAGTTCTCTCAATGATCGCGTCTTAATTTCTCTCAGTAATCGTGTATAAGTGCGCTAAGTTCTCTCAGTGTTAAGAACTCTCATTATCCATGTATTAATTTGTCTCTGTAATGGCGTGTTAAGTTCTTACTAAGTTCTTACCTAATTTCTCTCAAAAATCGCGTATAAGTTCTTTAAGTTTTCTCAGTGTTAAGTTCTCTCAATGATTGCGTCTTAAGTTCTCTCAGTTATCGCCTATAAGTGCTCTATGTTCTCTCAGTGTTAAGTTCTCTCAGTGATCGCATCTAAATTTTTCTTATTGATCGCG
Source organism: Dreissena polymorpha (assembly GCF_020536995.1). Classification (NCBI taxonomy): domain Eukaryota; kingdom Metazoa; phylum Mollusca; class Bivalvia; order Myida; family Dreissenidae; genus Dreissena; species Dreissena polymorpha. Next base: position 88,757,054 of record NC_068360.1, read on the forward strand.
TATATGTTCTTATTTTTCTATCAATGTGAAGTTGGAAACACGATTGACCCCTTAACACCCAAAAACCTCCCGAAATACACCGTGAAATGCACCCAAATGCACCCAAATTCGCTCAAAATACCCAAATACTCATAATTTTGGCAGGTTAGGGTTAGAGTTAGGGTTAGGTTAGGGTATTTTGATAGTATATTGGGTACTTTGAGCATATTTGGGGGAGGGGTCTAAGGTTTTTTCAGTTATCGCGTATAAGTGCTCTAAGTTCTATCAGTGTTAAATTCTCTCAACAATAGCGTCTTAATTTTTCTCATTGATAGCATCTTATTTTCTCTCAGTAATTGCGTATAAGTTCTCTCAGTTCTCTCAGTGTTTAGTTCTCTCAATGATCGCGTCTTAAGTTCTCTCAGTTATCATGTATAAGTTTGCTAAGTATTCTCAGTGTTTAGTTCTCTCATTGTCAGCGTTTTAATTTGTCTCTGAGATCGCGTGTTAAGTTCTGTCAGTGGTCGCGTCCAAATTTCTCACAATAATCGCGTATAAGTTCTCTAAATTCTCTTATTGTTCAGTTCTCTCAATGATCGCGTCTTAATTTCTCTCAATAATCGCGCATAAGTTCTCTATGTTCTGTATTTGTTCAGTTCTCTCAGTGGTCGCGTATAGGTTTTCTTTGTTGTCTTCGTTTTAAGTTCTCTCAATGATCGCGTATAAGTTCTCTAAGTTCTCTCAGTTTTTAGTTCTCTTAATGAGATCGCGTCTTAAGTTCTCTCAGTTATCGTGTATAAGTTTGCTAAGTTCTCTCAGTCATAGGTTCTCTCATTGACCGTGTGTTAATTTGTCTCTGTAATCGCGTGTTAAGTTCTAACTAAGTTCCAACCTAATTTCTCTCAATAATCGCGTTTTAGTTCTCTATATTCTCTCATTGTTCAGTTCTCTCAGTGGTGGCATATAAGTTTTTCTTTCTTCTCTTCGTGTGAAGTTATCTCAATGATCGCGTATAAGTTCTCTTAGTTCTCTCAGTGTTTAGTTCTCTTAATGATTGCGTCTTTAGATCTCTTAGTTATCTTGTATAAGTTCGCTAAGTTCTCTCAGTGTTAAGTTCTCTCATTGACCATGTGTTAATTTGTCTCTGTAATCACGTGTAAGTTCTAAATAAGTTCTAACCTAATTTCTCTCTATAATCCCGTATAAGTTCTTTATGTTCTCTCATTGTTCAGTTCTTTCAATGATCACGTCTTAATTTCTCTCAATAATCGCGCATAAGTTCTCTATGTTCTCTCATTGTTCAGTTCTCTCAGTGGTCGCGTATAAGTTTTCTTTATGCTCTTCATGTTAAGTTATCTCAATGATCGCGTATAAGTTCTCTTTATTCTCTCATTGTTCAGTTCTCGTAATGATCGCGTCTTAAGTTCTCTCAGTTATCGTGTATAAGTGCGCTATGTTCTCGTAGTGTTAAGTACTCTCAATGACCGCTTTTTAATTTGTCTCTGTGATCACGTGTTAAGTTCTGTCATTGGTCGCATCCTAATTTCTCTCAATAATCGGGTATAAGTTCTCTATGTTCTCTCATTGTTCAGTTCTCTAAATGATCGCGTCTTAATTTCTCTCATTAATCGCGCATAAGTTCTCTATGTATGTAGTAGTCAGTATTTATGTAGTTGTCATTATTTATGTAGTAGTCAGTTGTATGTAGTAGTCAGTATTTATGTAGTAGTCAGTATTTATGTAGTAGTCATTATTTATGTAGTAGTCAGTTGTATGTAGTAGTCAGTATTTATGTAGTAGTCAGTTGTATGTAGTAGTCAGTATTTATGTAGTAGTCATTATTAACCAGGTTTTTCGAAGGAAAAAACTGGTTATTAGCTTGGCGAATGCGGGCGGGCTGGCTGGCTGGCTGGCTGGCGGGCTGGCTGGCTGGCTGGCGGGCTGGCGGAATAAGCTTGTCCGGGCCATAACTATGTCGTTCATTGTCAGATTTTAAAATCATTTGGCACATTTGTTCACCATCATTGGACGGTGTGTCGCGCGAAATAATTACGTCGATATCTCCAAGGTCAAGGTCACACTTTGAGTTCAAAGGTCAAAAATGGCCATAAATGAGCTTGTCCGAGCCATAACTATGTCGTTCATCGTCAGATTTTAAAATCATTTGGCACATTTGTTCACCATCATTGGACGGTGTGTCGCGCGAAATAATTACGTCGATATCTCCAAGGTCAAGGTCACACTTTGAGTTCAAAGGTCAAAAATGGCCATAAATGAGCTTGTCCTGGCCATAACTATGTCATTCATTGTGAGATTTTAAAATCATTTGGCACATTTGTTCACCATCATGGGACGGTGTGTCCCACGAAAGAATCACGTCAATATCTCCAATGTCAAGGTCGCCACGACTAAAAATAGATTTAAAAAAAAAAAACTTACAAAGGGGGTTAATTTTTTTTGGTCATTTCAAAAGTTCAGTTTGAGTTTTCTCCCTTTATCAGATTTTTTTTTCACAATGAAAACCTGGTTTTGTGACAATTTTGTCCCTTGTTTATATAGTTGTCATTATTTATGTAGTAGTCAGTTGTATGTAGTAGTCAGTATTTATGTAGTAGTCAGTTGTATGTAGTAGTCATTATTTATGTAGTAGTCAGTTGTATATAGTAGTCAGTATTTATGTAGTAGTCAGTTGTAAGTAGAAGTCAGTATTTATGTAGTAGCCAGTTGTATGTAGTAGTCAGTTTTAAGAAGTAGTCAGTATTTATGTAGTAGTCAGTTGTATGTAGTAGTCAGTTGTATGTAGTAGTCAGTATTTATGTAGCAGTCAGTTATAAGTAGTAGTCAGTATTTATGTAGTAGTCAGTTGTAAGTAGTAGTCAGTATTTATGTAGTGGCCAGTTGTATGTAGTAGTCAGTTGTAAGTAGTAGTCAGTATTTATGTAGTAGTCAGTTGTATGTAGTAGTCAGTATTTATGTAATAGCCAGTTGTAAGTAGTAGTAAGTATTTATGTAGTAGTCAGTTGTAAGTAGTAGTCATTATTTATGTAGTAGTCAGTTGTATGTAGTAGTCAGTATTTATGTATTAGTCAGTTGTATGTAGTAGTCAGTATTTATGTAGTAGTCATTATTTATGTAGTAGTCAGTTGTATATAGTAGTCAGTATTTATGTAGTAGTCAGTAGTAATTAGTATTCAATATTTATGTAGTAGCCAGTTGTATGTAATAGTCAGTTGTAAGTAGTAGTCAGTATTTATGTAGTAGTCAGTTGTATGTAGTAGTAAGTATTTATGTAGTAGCCTGTTGTAAGTAGTAGTCAGTATTTATGTAGTAGTCAGTTGTATGTAGTAGTCAGTATTTATGTAGTAGTCAGTTGTATGTAGTAGTCAGTATTTATGTAGTAGTCAGTATTTATGTAGTAGTCAGTATTTATGTAGTGGTCAGTATTTATGTAGTGGTCAGTTGTTTGTAGTGGTCAGTTGTATGTAGTAGCCAGTATTTATGTGATATTCAGTTGTATGTAGTAGTCAGTATTTATGTAGCAGTCAGTTGTATGTAGTAGTCAGTATTTATGTAGTAGTCAGTTGTAAGTAGTAGTCAGTATTTATGTAGTAGCCAGTTGTATATAGTAGTCAGTTGTAAGTAGTAGTCAGTATTTATGTAGTAGTCAGTTGTATGTAATAGTCAGTATTTATGTAATAGCCAGTTGTAAGTAGTAGTCAGTATTTATGTAGTAGTCAGTTGTAAGTAGTAGTCATTATTTATGTAGTAGTCAGTTGTATGTAGTAGTCAGTATTTATGTATTAGTCAGTTGTATGTAGTAGTCAGTATTTATGTAGTAGTCATTATTTATGTAGTAGTCAGTTGTATATAGTAGTCAGTATTTATGTAGTAGTCAGTTGTAATTAGTATTCAGTATTTATGTAGTAGCCAGTTGTATGTAATAGTCATTTGTAAGTAGTAGTCAGTATTTATGTAGTAGTCAGTTGTATGTAGTAGTAAGTATTTATGTAGTAGCCTGTTGTAAGTAGTAGTCAGTATTTATGTAGAAGTCAGTTTTAAGTAGTAGTCAGTATTTATGTAGAAGTCAGTTGTAAGTAGTAGTCAGTATTTATGTAGGAGTCAGTTGTAAGTAGTAGTCAGTAGTTATGTAGTAGTCAGCTGTATGTAGTAGTCAGTATTTATGTAGTAGTCAGTATTTATGTAGTAGTCAGTATTTATGTAGTAGTCAGTTGTATGTAGTAGTTAGTTGTATATAGTAGCCAGTATTTATGTAGTAGTCAGTATTTATGTAGTAGTCAGTTGTATGTAGTAGTCAGTTGTATGTAGTAGTCAGTATTTATGTAGTAGTCAGTATTTATGTAGTAGTCAGTATTTATGTAGTGGTCAGTTGTTTGTAGTGGTCAGTTGTATGTAGTAGCCAGTATTTATGTGATAGTCAGTTGTATGTAGTAGTCAGTATTTATGTAGTAGCCAGTTGTAAGTAGTAGTCAGTATTTATGTAGTAGTCAGTTGTATGTAGTAGTCAGTATTTATGTAGTAGTCAGTTGTATGTAATAGTCAGTATTTATGTAGTAGTCAGTTGAATGTAGTAGTCAGTTGTATGTAGTAGTCAGTTGTATGTAGTAGTCAGTATTTATGTAGTAGCCAGTTGTATATAGTAGTCAGTATTTATGTAGTTGTCAGTTGTAAGTAGTAGTCAGTATTTATGTAGTAGTCAGTTGTAAGTAGTAGTCAGTTGTATGTAGTAGTCAGTATTTATGTAGTAGTCAGTATTTATGTAGAAGTCAGTTGTAAGTAGTAGTCCGTATTTATGTAGTAGTCAGTTGTATGTAGTAGTAAGTTTTTATGTAGTTGTCAGTATTCATGTAGTAGTCAGTTGTATGTAGTAGTCAGTATTTATGTAGTAGCCAGTTGTATGTAGTAGTCAGTATTTATGTAGTTGCCAGTTGTATGTAGTAGTCAGTTGTATGTAGTAGTCAGTTGTATGTAGTAGTCATTATTTATGTAGTAGTCAGTTGTTAGTAGTGGTCAGTATTTATGTAGTAGTCAGTATTTATGTAGTAGTCATTATTTATGTAGTAGTCAGTTGTATGTAGTATTCAGTAATTATGTAGTAGTCCGTATTTATTCAGTAGTCATTATTTATGTAGTAGTCAGTTGTAAGAAGTAGTCAGTATTTATGTAGTAGTCAGTATTTATGTAGTAGTCATTATTTATGTATTTGTCATTATTTATGTAGTAGTCAGTTGTATGTAGTAGTCAGTATTTATGTAGTAGTCAGTTGTATGTAGTAGTCAGTATTTATGTAGTAGTCATTATTTATGTAGTAGTCAGTTGTATATAGTAGTCAGTATTTATGTAGTAGTCAGTTGTAAGTAGTAGTCAGTATTTATCTATTAGTCAGTTGTATGTAGTAGTCATTATTTATGTAGTAGTCAGTGGTATATAGTAGTCAGTATTTATGTAGTAGTCAGTTGTAAGTAGTAGTCAGTATTTATGTAGTAGCCAGTTGTATGTAGTAGTCAGTTGTAAGTAGTAGTCAGTATTTATGTAGTAGTCAGTTTTATGTAGTAGTCAGTATTTATGTAGTAGCCAGTTGTAAGTAGTAGTCAGTATTTATGTAGTAGTCAGTATTTATGTAGTAGTCAGTATTTATGTATTAGTCAGTTGTATGTAGTAGTTAGTTGTATAAAGTAGTCAGTATTTATGTAGTAGCCAGTATTTATGTAGTAGTCAGTATTTATGTAGTAGTCAGTTGTATGTAGTAGTCAGTATTTATGTAGTAGTCAGTTGTATGTAGTAGTCAGTATTTATGTAGTGGTCAGTTGTATGTAGTGGTCAGTTGTATGTTGTAGCCAGTATTTATGTGATAGTCAGTTGTATGTAGTAGTCAGTATATATGTAGTAGTCAGTTGTATGTAGTAGTCAGTATTTATGTAGTAGTCAGTATTTATGTAGTAGTCATTATTTATGTAGTAGTCATTATTTATGTAGTAGTCAGTATTTATGTAATAGTCAGTTGTATATAGTAGTCAGTATTTATGTAGTAGTCAGTTGTAAGTAGTAGTCAATATTTATGTAGTAGTCAGTATTTATGTAGTGGTCAGTTGTTTGTAGTAGTTAGTTGTATATAGTAGTCAGTATTTATGTAGTAGCCAGTATTTATGTAGTAGTCAGTATTTATGTAGTAGTCAGTTGTATGTAGTAGTCAGTATTTATGTAGTAGTCAGTTGTATGTAGTAGTCAGTATTTATGTAGTAGTCATTATTTATGTAGTAGTCAGTAGTTATGTAGTAGTCAGTATTTATGTAGTAGTCAGTATTTATGTAGTGGTCAGTTGTATGTAGTGGTCAGTTGTATGTTGTAGCCAGTATTTATGTGATAGTCAGTTGTATGTAGTAGTCAGTATTTATGTAGTAGTCAGTATTGATGTAGTAGTCAGTATTTATGTAGTAGTCAGTTGTATGTAGTAGTCAGTATTTATGTAGTATTCAGTTGTATTAGTAGTGAGTTGTATGTAGTAGTCAGAATTTATGTAGTAGTCAGTTGTAAGTAGTATTATGTAGTAGTCATTATTAATGTAGTAGTCAGTTGTAAGTAGTAGTCAGTATTTATGTAGTAGTCAGTATTTATGTAGTAGTCAGTATTTATGTAGTAGTCAGTTGTTAGTAGTAGTCAGTATTTATGTAGGCGCCAGTTGTTTGTAGTAGTCAGTATTTATGTAGTAGCCAGTTGTATGTAGTAGTCAGTTGTATGTAGTAGTCAGTATTTATGTAGTAGTCATTATTTATGTAGTAGTCAGTTGTAAGAAGTTGTCAGTATGTATGTAGTAGTCAGTATTTATGTAGTAGTCATTATTTATGTAGTAGTCAGTTGTATGTAGTAGTCAGTATTTATGTAGTTGTCAGTTGTATGGAGTAGTCAGTATTTATGTAGTAGTCAGTATTTATGTAGTAGTTATTATCTATGTTGTTGTCAGTATTTATGTAGTAGTCAGTTGTATGTAGTAGTCAGTATTAATGTAGTAGTCAGTTGTATGATGTAGTCAGTATTTATGTAGTAGTCATTATTTATGTAGTAGTCAGTTGTATATAGTAGTCAGTATTTATGTAGTAGTCAGTTGTAAGTAGTAGTCATTATTTATGAAGTAGCCAGTTGTATGTAGTAGTCAGTTGTAAGTAGTAGTCAGTATTTATGTAGTAGTCAGTTGTATGTAGTAGTCAGTATTTATGTAGTAGTCATTATTTATGTAGTAGTCAGTTGTATATAGTAGTCAGTATTTATGTAGTAGTCAGTTGTAAGTAGTAGTCAGTATTTATGTAGTAGCAAGTTGTATATAGTAGTCAGTTGTAAGTAGTAGTCAGTATATATGTAGTAGTCAGTTGTATGTAGTAGTCAGTATTTATGTAGTAGCCAGTTGTAAGTAGTAGTCAGTATTTATGTAGTAGTCAGTTGTAAGTAGTAGTCATTATTTATGTAGTAGTCATTATTTATGTAGTAGTCATTATTTATGTAGTAGTCAGTTGTATGTAGTAGTCAGTATTTATGTAGTAGTCAGTTGTATGTAGTAGTCAGTATTTATGTAGTAGTCATTATTTATGTAGTATTCAGTTGTATATAGTAGTCAGTGTTTATGTAGTAGTCAGTTGTATGTAGTAGTCAGTATTTATGTAGTAGCCAGTTGTATGTAGTAGTCAGTTGTAAGTAGTAGTCAGTATTTATGTAGTAGTCAGTTGTATGTAGTAGTCAGTATTTATGTAGTAGCCAGTTGTAAGTAGTAGTCAGTATTTATGTAGTAGTCAGTTGTAAGTAGTAGTCAGTATTTATGTAGTAGTCAGTTGTAAGTAGTAGTCAGTATTTATGTAGAAGTCAGTTGTAAGTAGTAGTCAGTTTTTATGTAGTAGTCAGTTGTATGTAGTAGTCAGTATTTATGTAGTAGTCAGTATTTATGTAGTAGTCAGTATTTATGTAGTAGTCAGTATTTATGTAGTAGTCAGTATTTATGGAGTAGTCAGTATTTATGTAGTAGTCAGTTGTACGTAGTAGTTAGTTGTATGTAGTAGTCAGTATTTATGTAGTAGCCAGTATTTATGTAGTAGTTAGTATTTATGTAGTAGTCAGTTGTATGTAGTAGTCAGTATTTATGTAGTAGTCAGTTGTATGTAGTAGTCAGTATTTATGTAGTAGTCATTATTGATGTAGTAGTCAGTATTTACGTAGTAGTCAGTATTTATGTAGTGGTCAGTTGTATGTAATGGTCAGTTGTATGTAGTAGCCAGTATTTATGTGTTAGTCAGTTGTATGAAGTAGTCAGTATTTATGTAGTAGTCAGTATTTATGTAGTAGCCAGTTGTAAATAGTAGTCAGTATTTATGTAGTAGTCAGTTGTATGTAGTAGTCAGTATTTATGTAGTAGTTAGTTGTAAGTAGTAGTCAGTATTTATGTAGTAGTCAGTTGTAAGTAGTAGTCAGTATTTATGTAGTAGCCAGTATTTATGTAGTAGTCAGTATTTATGTAGTAGTCAGTTGTATGTAGTAGTCAGTATTTATGTAGTAGTCAGTATTTATGTAGTAGTCAGTATTTATGTAGTAGTATGTTTTTATGTAGTAGTCAGTATTGATGTAGTCGTCAGTATTTATGTAGTAGTCAGTTGTATGTAGTGGTCAGTTGTATGTAGTAGCCAGTATTAATGTAGTAGTCAGTTGTATGTAGTAGTCAGTATTTATGTAGTAGTCAGTTGTATGTAGTAGTCAGTATTTATGTAGTAGTCATTATTTATGTAGTAGTCAGTTGTATATAGTAGTCAGTATTTATGTAGTAGTCAGTTGTTAGTAGTAGTAAGTATTTATCTATTAGTCAGTTGTATGTAGTAGTCATTATTTATGTAGTAGTCATTATTTATGTAGTAGTCAGTTGTATATAGTAGTCAGTATTTATGTAGTAGTCAGTTGTAAGTAGTAGTCAGTATTTATGTAGTAGCCAGTTGTATGTAGTAGTCAGTTGTAAGTAGTACTCAGTATTTATGTAGTAGTCAGTTGTATGTAGTAGTCAGTATTTATGTAGTAGCCAGTTGTAAGTAGTAGTCAGTATTTATGTAGTAGTCAGTTGTAAGTAGTAGTCAGTATTTATGTAGTAGTCAGTTGTAAGTAGTAGTCAGTATTTATGTAGAAGTCAGTTGTAAGTAGTAGTCAGTATTTATGTAGTAGTCAGTTGTATGTAGTAGTAATTATTTATGTAGTAGTCAGTATTTATGTAGTAGTCAGTATTTATGTAAGTCAGTATTTATGTAGTTGTCAGTATTTATGGAGTAGTCAGTATTTATGTAGTAGTCAGTTGTATGTAGTAGTTAGTTGTATGTAGTAGCCAGTATTTATGTAGTAGTCAGTTGTATGTAGTAGTCAGTATTTATGTAGTAGTCAGTTGTATGTAGTAGTCAGTATTTATGTAGTAGTCATTATTGATGTAGTAGTCAGTATTTACGTAGTAGTCAGTATTTATGTAGTGGTCAGTTGTATGTAATGGTCAGTTGTATGTAGTAGCCAGTATTTATGTGATAGTCAGTTGTATGAAGTAGTCAGTATTTATGTAGTAGTCAGTATTTATGTAGTAGCCAGTTGTAAATAGTAGTCAGTATTTATGTAGTAGTCAGTTGTATGTAGTAGTCAGTATTTATGTAGTAGTTAGTTGTAAGTAGTAGTCAGTATTTATGTAGTAGTCAGTTGTAAGTAGTAGTCAGTATTTATGTAGTAGCCAGTATTTATGTAGTAGTCAGTATTTATGTAGTAGTCAGTTGTATGTAGTAGTCAGTATTTATGTAGTAGTCAGTATTTATGTAGTAGTAAGTTTTTATGTAGTAGTCAGTATTGATGTAGTCGTCAGTATTTATGTAGTAGTCAGTTGTATGTAGTGGTCAGTTGTATGTAGTAGCCAATATTTATGTAGTAGTCAGTTGTATGTAGTAGTCAGTATTTATGTAGTAGTCAGTTGTATGTAGAAGTCAGTATTTATGTAGTAGTCATTATTTATGTAGTAGTCAGTTGTGTATAGTAGTCAGTATTTATGTAGTAGTCAGTTGTAAGTAGTAGTAAGTATTTATCTATTAGTCAGTTGTATGTAGTAGTCATTATTTATGTAGTTGTCATTATTTATGTAGTAGTCAGTTGTATATAGTAGTCAGTATTTATGTAGTAGTCAGTTGTAAGTAGTAGTCAGTATTTATGTTGTAGCCAGTTGTATGTAGTAGTCAGTTGTAAGTAGTAGTCAGTATTTATGTAGTAGTCAGTATTTATGTAGTAGTCAGTTGTATGTAGTAGTCAGTATTTATGTAGTAGTCAGTTGTATGTAGTCGTCAGTATTTATGTAGTAGCCAGTTGTAAGTAGTAGTCAGTATTTATGTAGTAGTCAGTATTTATGTAGTAGTCAGTATTTATGTAGTAGTCAGTTGTATGTAGTAGTTAGTTGTATATAGTAGTCAGTATTTATGTAGTAGCCAGTATTTATGTAGTAGTCAGTATTTATGTAGTAGTCAGTTGTATGTAGTAGTCAGTATTTATGTAGTAGTCAGTTGTATGTAGTAGTCAGTATTTATGTAGTAGTCAGTATTTATGTAGTAGTCAGTATTTATGTAGTAGTCAGTATTTATGTAGTGGTCAGTTGTATGTAGTGGTCAGAAGTATGTTGTAGCCAGTATTTATGTGATAGTCAGTTGTATGTAGTAGTCATTATTTATGTAGTAGTCAGTTGTAAGTAGTAGTCATTATTTATGTAGTAGTCAGTTGTATGTAGTAGTCAGTATTTATGTAGTAGTCAGTTGTATGTTGTAGTCAGTTGTATGTAGTAGTCAGTTTTTATGTAGTAGTCAGGTGTAAGTAGTAGCCAGTATTTATGTAGTAGTCAGTTGTATGTAGTAGTCAGTATTTCTGTAGTAGTCAGTTGTATGTAGTATTCAGTTGTTTGTAGTAGTCAATTGTATATAGTAGTCAGTATTTATGTAGTTGTCATGTTTTTATGCTCCCCTAAACAAATTTGGGGGAGCAAATAGTCGCCGTTTCGTCTGTCCGTGTGTGTGTCCGTCCGTCCGTGCACGATTTTTGTTCGGGCTATTTCTCAGCAATTAATGACCGGAATTCAATGAAACTTTATGGGAAGCTTCACTACCAACAGGAGATGTGCATATTATCAGCCGGTTATGTTCGGATGATTTTTCACAGAGTTATGGCCCTTTGAAATTTTCTATAAACTGTACATATAGTGCAATTATTGTCCCACCAACTACTGACTGGAATTTATTGTAGCTTTATGGGAAGCTTAACTACCTTGAGGAGATGCGCATGTTATTTGTGGGTTCTGGTTAGATGATTTATTTAGAGAGTTATGGCCCTTTGAAATTTTCAAGTTGCTAAACCATCCGTCGTATTATTTTGTTCCAAGTTATGCCCCTTAAGACGTTTCCTTTTATCTGAATATATAATGCAATATTGTGACAAAAAAACTTTTGGTGAGCATCACCCGTTTCCGACGGTTTTTTGTTGTATTTGTCAGTGCTGTATGTAGTAGTCAGTTGTATATAGTTTTCAGTGTTGTATGTAGTAGTCAGTGTTCTATGAAGTAGTCAGTTGTATATAGTAGCCAGTGTTGTATGTAGTAGTCAGTTGTATGCAGTAGTCAGTGATGTATGTAGTATTCAGTGTTGTATGTAGTTGTCAGTGTTGTACGAAGTATTCAGTGTTGTGTGTAGTAGTCAGTTGTTTGCAGTAGTCAGCAGTGTGCTGTAGTCAGTGTTGTATGTAGTAGTCACTTGTTTTAAGTAGTCAGTGTTGTATGTAGTAGTCAGTTATGTGTAGTAGTCAGTTATAAGTAGTAGTCAGCTGTACGAAGTAGTCAGTTGTATGTAGTATTCAATTGTATGTAGTAGTCATGTGTTTGCATTTGTCAGTTTTGTAAGTAGTAGTCAGCTGTACGTAGTAGTCAATTGTATGTAGTAGTCAGGTGTATGTAGTAGTCCTGTGTTTGCATTTGTCAGTTTTGTATGTAGTAGTCAGTAGTTGTGTGTCCCAGCGGAATTTTACCTACCGTTCTCAACAAAGCACTACAGGAAGAGGAAGCTGGAGGCTGAGCAGGCAGGGGAGTTCCGGAGACAGTACAACAAGATGATCCCAAACCGCAGCTGTAATAAATGTTTCGAGGACAGGAATACGGGTGGTGATAAACAAGGAAATGCGTGGTGTCCCTTTAATTAATCGGAAAATTATAAAAAGTGGAAATATGCCCTTAAGTTGAAGGGCCGTGGGAAGAAGAAAACTTTAAACAAGATAAACATAAAAAGCTGGGCATTCATCACAGTTAAAAAATATCTGGACTTAATAACATCATCTGGCACTGTGCTCTGGACTATAAACAACAACACAGTTAATATCAACTAAAGTAACAATGACAAAAAAGCTTCTTAATGCTGCCTACATTTTATTGAGCAGTACAAAGTGATTAATTCATTTGTGTTTTGCTTATATAAAAGCTAGGAGGTCCCAAGCCCTTATGGTACATGTCATAAGTAAAGTGACATCTGCCTTGAGTTTCAAGAAAGTGTCTTCTTAGCAAAAAACAGACATTTAGCATTTTATTAAGACATTTCAAATACATAATTATCTGTACAATTATTTCAAAACATTTTTGTCTGTCAAAGGGCATGCAAGGTGTTTGGAGGATTCCGGATTTGCGCACATAAAAACAGATACCGGAACCACGACTGTGAGACTCTCGCACAACTAACGGCGCTTGTTAACCAGTCGTCTGTTACCAACATGGCGCAGTCTCGTACCCGACCTGGACATGGCGGCAATGGAAGCCTTTCCTGGAATTGTGCTTCGAACCTGTTACAGGAATAATGTAAGCACGTGTTACAGACTTGAATGTTCAAAAGTTAAACTTCAACAATTGATGTCCTTACGGTTTCTAACCCAACACTTTTCGTCGATATTAAAGGGATCTTTTCACGCTTTGGTGAATTGACAAAATTGAAAAAAGTTGTTTCAGATTCGTAATTTTTGGTTTTAGTTATGATATTTGTGAGGAAACAGTAATACTGAACATTAACCATGCTCTAATATAGCCATTATATGCATCTTTTGACGATTTTAAAACCTAAAAATTATAAAGCGTTGCAACGCGAAACGATTCAATAATTTGGAGAGTTCTGTTTTTGTCGTTAAATTTTGTGAAACTACGAAGATTGCTTATATAAGGTATAAAATACGTCAAAATGTGTTCTCGGCGGAATAGCTCAGTAGGCTAAAGCGTTTTTACTTCAGGATCCTGGCAGGACTCCAGAAGTCACTGGTTCGAAACCTGCTCCGGGCAATGTTCTTTTGCTTTTTTTTATTTTTTTTCTTTATTTTTTACTGGAGCTTTTACGATCCAATGTTTACATTTATCAATATAAAGCATTTAATGAATAAGTTAGAAAAAGCCAAAATCTGTGAAAAGGCCCCTTTAATTTTTTAAGGTGTTTTGTAATGCTTATTTGCATAAATTAATGTATTTGTTATCCCTTTTAGACAGTACCAGTACTTTAGGTTTGACCCAAAGTGAGCCGGGTATTGTGACTGCAAAAATCCAACACGACGGAGAAGAGAAGGAATTGCACATCCTGAAAAAAAACGACATTTCAGTTCCAGAATGTGGAGCGTCCACACTCAGTTCCCTCTGCTGGATTGAGTGCAGACCGCCTGCAATACTTGCGTCGATCCGTCAGCCGGTATGTCCGACCAGCGCCGAAGGATTATTTCTTTGGAAATTGATTCCTGTGACAACGTGCATATTGTTAATGTATTTAATGAAGATTACGTGACTGTACGTGCCACAAACATATATGACTTAATGTTCTGCATATTGTGTACTATTATGATACAAATGCTATTTCATTTTCTTCAATGATCTCTGTATCTGATACTTCGCACATCAATACATTCATAAACTATAGCATTGGTTGTTAACCAGGTTTTCCGAAGGAAAAAACTGGTTATTAGATTGGCGAATGCGGGCGGGCTGGCGGGCTGGCTGGCGGGCGGGCGGAACAAGCTTGTCCGGGCCATAACTATGTCGTTCATTGTCAGATTTTAAAATCATTTGGCACATTTGTTCACCATCATTGGACAGTGTGTCGCGCGAAATAATTACGTCGATATCTCCAAGGTCAAGGTCACACTTTGAGTTCAAAGGTCAGAAATGGCCATAAATGAGCTTGTCCTGGCCATAACTATGTCATTCATTGTGAGATTTTAAAATCATTTGGCACATTTGTTCACCATCATGGGACGGTGTGTCGCGCGAAATAATTACATCGATATCTCCAAGGTCAAGGTCACACTTTGAGTTCAAAGGTCAAAAATGGCCATAAATGAGCTTGTCCTGGCCATAACTATGTCATTCATTGTGAGATTTTAAAATCTGGCACATTTGTTCACCATCATGGGACGGTGTGTCGCACGAAAGAATCACGTCAATATCTCCAATGTCAAGGTCGCCACGACTAAAAATAGATTTAAAAAAAAAAAATTACAAAGGGGGTTAATTTTGTTTGTTCATTTCAAAAGTTCAGTTTGAGTTTCCTCCCTTTATCAGATTTTTTTTCACAATGAAAACCTGGTTTTGTGACAATTTTGTCCCTTGTTTAATAATATAATACTTATAATATTGTTATATATAATTTTATATAAGCCTTTTGAAGAATAATGTATATTATAATAATATATAAGCATTTTGAAGAATAATGCATTAAAGCAACAATGAAAGTAAAACAAAACAAACCCTACAATTTGCCATCGACGTCAAGTAGAACTCGCAAATTTAAGAGTTTTTTAGGAAGCTCTATATTTGGTTGTGTCGTAAAATGAAGGATAACGATTTAGAAAATAATGTTTGCCTTAAACGTTGCATCAAATTAAAACATTTATTTATGATTATGTCGGTAAGAGTTTACAAATTATGACCACCCCCGGAAACCCGATATGCTGTGAAAAGTTGGATGTGCTAGGAAAAATTGCCGATAGATTTCGAAGAATTTCGGTTGGTTAAGTATATCCAGTTCTATAATTGTTTAAAGGCATTTTTGAATTAAAATATATTTTGGTGTATGCAAAGGAGGTATTACCATGTATGTAGAAAAATCCTGGTTATTATTATTCAGGATTTATTGAAATTATGCTATTAAAGTCGACGATGAAGCGATTTGTCCCATATTTAGCACTTTATTTACAAATTTCTTTAAAGGTATGCCAGTGAAAAGTTTTTGCACCGACAATTATATTAACCAATGTGCCCGAGTAACATATCCGCCCGGGTTTCTTAAACAAAAAATCGTATTGGTGGAAAAAATCGACTTTACATTCAAAATGTTTATGAAAAAATGATATGACCTGGTGCAGTGCAAAAGATTCAAGATATGACATGAGTGCAGTTCATTTATAAACGTAAATGCTCACTATTACAGCTGATTTATGCACACTCTGATGCAGTGTAGATCATTTTCATTGAACTTTGAGGTTTTATAATTATATCCGTTCTGAAGCTTAGTTAATTTCCAGCTTATTTGTATCTTTTTTTTATTTGAATATCATTGAAAATGTAAAGAAATTGATTCATACATAACATTTATAATAATATTTTCTGCCTATAGTTCCAATTGTGGGTAGACTTTCATTAATAAAGCAAATTCACTGAATTCATCAAACTCTCTTTTGGGAACTAAATACATATCTTTACAACAGGTTACATCACGTTTGTCAACCAACGTGCCATAATCAAGTGCGCCAAGCGTTTCAGGTAAAAAGTACATAATCTCAGGATTTCCGTAATATGCTTCGGAATTCGTGTTGACGTCTAATTTAATGTACATTTCACTGCTGAGCAATTCTATACAGGTGCGTTTGTATTAGGTTAATAAAACAACATTTCAAATGTTCACTATGTATCTGCTCGAGCTCGTTGAAACGACCAGAATCGCGCAAATCCTTAAAAAAGTTTATCCACAACTGTAGTTCTTGTTAACGAAGCGTACCCACCAACTTTCAAAGCGCAGGTTAGAAGTGCTTTTTCCAACAATAACGCTGCGGTCCTCAGAAAAGGGGTCGGTCCCTTTATTCCAAAAGAATTGTTGTAGAAGGCATATAATACTGTTTTCTGTTCCAGCATCGCAACGCAGTATGCGAGGTGATTTTTCAATGCGCTTCAATGCATCCAAAAATATATGGCAATCAGTTTGAGATCGTTGTTAGTGTCAGAAACCTCTGACCAGATCATATTCCTGCTAAAACCATATATCGCTACGTGTATACAAAATCCAAACGACTTCATCTTATCATAACCATCTACATGTCAAATGTTGTTTTGCCCTTTTGCACAAGAGAAACGTCTTTAAGTCGATGTGCTTTTCTCATTTCAACACAGTTTAGATCTATTGCCTTCATTATTTCCATAATATCATTTTTGGCTTACATCCATATTATGATTAACCTTCAGCCGGCGCCATATCGTCCGATAGCCGACAGACTGTCCGTTATAATGCATTTCCAAGCTAATTACGTGAACAACGCTTTTTAAATGCGCTTGCAGATGTACAGTACACCTCGACGTTTCAGGTTCATCGTCTTCAAGATAAATTTCAGATGACATAGTCACAATAAAATACCATACTTTAGTAACAAAAATCCAAGAATTTAACTGTATTTAAAACCTTGTTTGAAATATCCTTCAATGAGTGTTGCTGTTTCATTATTCGGAGACGAAAAAGGCAGATAGGCGTGCTCCACACCAACGGTTGTCTCGAACAGAGTGAACAGAAAACAACATACAAGCACGAATTTTATAGTCTCGCACATCCGTCTTCAAGTGCGGTTTACTTAAATAATTAAATATATATTACATCTCAGAGATATTGGTCCTTCTATATCTATATGACCGGTTTCAGTCTGTAAAATGCGATATAGAAACCTAAAAGTATATGGACCGGTCACTATTTTTTGTATTATGGACCGTTCGGGGTTACACACCACTAAATGTGCACTGTGATGAAGCCTTTTATTGAACAGCATTGACACTATTTCAGTTTTTACAAGAGTAAAAACAACAACAACTTAATTTAGAAAAAACGACACGCTTACCTCAATGCCAACGTTAATCCAATGTTTATAGCAATAAAGTCGAAACGATATTCACTTCCATTGTCTATTCTTCAATCCCTTTATCGAAACTTATTTTAAATCATACTATTTTATTGTATTCCGATCGAAGTTTATATTATGTATGATAAACACACAATCTGGAATACGTTTTGCATTCGTTCGATGCCTTAAACAAATAACTAGGCCTATATAACTGTTAAAAAAACACCACGTCCGACATGTCCTTAACATCCAGAGAATTTAGCTCCAACTGGAATGTTTCGTCAGAGAAACTACGTCACGC
Organism: Dreissena polymorpha; assembly: GCF_020536995.1. Lineage (NCBI taxonomy): Eukaryota > Metazoa > Mollusca > Bivalvia > Myida > Dreissenidae > Dreissena > Dreissena polymorpha. The sequence goes on from NC_068360.1 coordinate 88,774,494, forward strand.
GATATATACGTCACCGTTTGCGCATTCAGTTGCATGAAAAATAAAAGTACGGAAAGCCGGTTCAACACTGTACCATCATGATACAGAGAAAACTCTTAGGTGTAATATAAGAAATAGTAAACTCCACTTCGGTCCCAATGGCATTATAGTGACCAGCCAGGCAGCCCAAAACTGTATATGGACCTCAGCCTACGGCTTCGGCATACATATAAATATCCCTTTAAACTGATTGGTGTATTTCTCACATTACCATGTCCTTCATGTTAAGTTGATGGTGGAGTAAAGAACTTTGACATCAAGCAATTTTGCAGAATCACAGCCCTTTGCCATTTTCCACTTTACAATATTTTACCTCTATAAAGGGGCCTTTTCACAGATTTTGGCATGTATTGAAGTTTGTCATTAAATGCTTTATATTGATAAATGCAAATATTGGATCTGAAAAGCTTCAGTAAAAAATCAAGAATAAATTTAAAAAAAAGAAAAAAGTAACCCTCAACAGGGCTCGAACCAGTCACCCCTGGAGTCAAGGAGTAAAAAATCTCCCACTTAGACAACTCGGCCATCCGTGCTCATACAATGAAGAATGCATTTTATACTTTATATAAGCAATCCTCGTAGTTTAAAATATAACGACAACAACAGAACTCTGAAAAAGACCCTTTAAATTATGACGATTAAACCACGCAACAACTGCTGGGCGGATATCGCTAAAAAAATCAGTAAGTTATATCTCTTAATGTGAGGAAACGACATAATAAGTTTTGGTAAAGACATTTAAGGACAGAAATCAGCCACATCCGTACGAACATGTGTATATTTTTACCGCTAATTAATTTCAATTCCCGTCAGTTAATTCATCGGTCAGTTATTTATCTAATAGTATATATACACAATAACGCAAATATGAAACAATAAATTGCATTTTTAATGAATATATGTCTTCCTTTTTAATTACATAACATTACCCTTTTAAGTATGTACTGCTTTATTAACATGTTATTGTCATTTGTAATTATATACGGTGACATGCAAATCTGAACGTGTTGTACATAATGTCATATTGACACGAGAGTTCGACCATGTCTTCATTGATTGTGATTTAATTGTGAACGACAGGCTTGCCAAACATGCCGGTAATTGTTTGATAACTGTTTTCAATGTCAAGGTGCTTGTCGGTCTTCATCAATTACTGCAGCCGCTCGTCTTCGCTGAACCTGTAAACGTGTATACATGCAAGTATCACGTGCAATCTGCTGGCGCGCAACTCTAAACCCATTTATGCCTAGTGGACTCTCCCATCCTTCTAAATTGGATCAATTTATTTCCAAAATAAGGGATGTCTAGTATAATTATTTCTATATTTATACTATTTCTTACGGAAATTTCTATAAGCAAACAGCGCAGACCCTGATAAAACGCCGCATCATGCGGCGTCTCATCTGGGTCTACGCTGTTTGCCAAGGCCGTTTTTCTAGACGCTAGGCATAAATGGATTAAGATGTTAAATGAACATTGTCACACGCACGTTTTGTTTAGAAACATTGCAATCCCGTTTTGCATGGGTTATACAGAAGTCCGCTTTTGACAATGCTATATAATCAGATCAAAAGTATAACATAAAAAATCATAAATACCAGCCGCTATGATTTTATATAACACAATTAATAACATAAATAGCTTTATTTACATGTTAAAATGTACGATTAATTAAAAAAGACGACTTTCAAATTGTAGTAGTAGTTTTTAGCGCAATTAGGAACTTATATAAATTTCTCTTTCCCCTATAGTGGTTAATCTGACAGGCTATTTGGAATGTTTATGGCAATAAGGGAATTATTAACTTACGTAAAGCGGTCCATCGAATAGCCGACGCCCAGTGCGACCGCCTCTCTCTTTTTCCAGCCCGTCACGCTCTCGTCGAAATATGGCAAGCGCGCCGCGAAAGCAATTTATTACCTTTACACTTAGCAAAAGGCCTTCTGGTCATGTTTGAAGATGATAAAGATATCGCATGCTGCCCAGCCCTCGGGCATCGGCCTGATGACATTATCTAACATGTTCATCAAACCCTGTTAAAATCCTTAAGAGCGTCGCGCATTTTGTTTTGTTTTTTTCTTTTTGTATCATTTTTATTCTTCGCGCGGTAACACATCAGTTGTGATTTGCCGATGTTCGGATAGAGACTTTTTATATATTTATATAATTTCATGCTACGGAAAGACTGGTGAATATAATCTTCATACTCATCTACATCTTCGGCAACTAAGGATAGTTTAGATGGGCAGTTTTCCAACGGTTTCCGGCAAGTCGTGATTTTATTTTATTATTTTTTTCCCATAACATTCGCATGCGCGTGAATCTGAGCTGGTCTAAGCGAGGATATTAATGTTCAATAGCTGCTGGCGCTGGTCTTCTGTCTCTTAGTCGACGCAATTAATGCACGTATACAATACTTACGCTTGCCTTTAAATTCGTTTCGAACGCGCTGCAGTTGTTATACATGATGTGCTTTTGAACAGGTACAAGGGGTTTAAGTGAATCTTGTCTATCAACAACATAAATTCGATAAAACAAACCGTTGAAAGTTATATTGTTGTTTCATTCTTAATTGAAAATAAGACTGTTTTGTTTCATTGTTTTTTTTTTGTTATTTCAGGAAATAATTGTGCAACCGGTTTTCCCAGAGCGCACGTCGTTAAGAAGTCCGCGAGGCTTTTGGCTGATAAGTGTCTGATTTGACAGGGGAGACTGTGCGTTATAAATGGACCCATCTAGGAAAAGAGAGTCTTGTTAACTTATGTCATTGGACGACGGCATTCATTATTAAGTGCCGCGGTTTGTCGTTTAAAAGTTTCGCCCGTCTCGTCGTGCGCGCAAGAGCCTTAAGGTTATTATTAACCGGCGACGTGTTAGTTCGGCTAACGTCTTATATTCTCCAACAACTGAACTGAAGGGATTTCGCCGGCATAAAATCAAAAACAAGTGCATCAATTGTTAATATTATAATTGAATTGCGAGCTGGAAGACACGTACGGATTCTATTGTGCGACGATTATCTGGGATATGTTATATAGACGTATTGAGTGATGCAGGATTAATTCTACCCTTCTAAGTGACGTCACTAAGATAAAGACTATGCCACGCGGGACGCCCGACTGGGTTGACCATCTTAAGGGTGACACTATTCCCCGGGCCTCCAGGGCCGGAAATGACTACTGGCGGGGAACGAACTCTGTGAGTATAAGTGCACGATCGCTTGTTTAACATTTAAGGCAAGTTTCTAGGTACTTTCTCAATCTTAACTAAAATATGTTGTCCATCACCGTCCGACAACTTTAAGTTTATTATGCATATTTTTAAAGAAAAATAATCCCTTAGCTCTTGCTTCAGTGATGTGTTCATTTCAATTTCAAGTATCCAACAATTCTCATAACGTGCATCTTTCGCATGTGTCCTGTATTTTCAGAGTATATTGATCACACATGTATATTTTTGTGAGCTGAAATTACTGTCGTAATTTAACTTATTCGTACGATATAAGATTATACGGGCCCCGGATTGTTTATGGTTAAGGTTATTCGTGGTCGGGACCAGGCGCGTCAACTTCGACCATTGTCAGGCATTATTCGTAAACCTCATTTTTACCTTCTACCAACCAAAATAACCGGTACACCATGGCTTCCATGACACGGTGACAAAAATAAACGGTATGCCATGGCTTCCATGACACGATAACCAAAGTAACCGGTATGCCATGGCTTCCATTACACGATAACCAAAATAACCGGTATGCCATGGCTTCCATGACACGCTTCTTTCTATTATAATTAATTACTGAAATGCCGGTGTACCAAACTCTAAGAATTATTGGAACAAGAATTGGTAACATGCATTCGACTTCGTTGGGAGTTGATAAAAGAACATATACAAATTTACTTTTATTCCACGTAAACAACTTTAGGAATCGTTGAGAGATATTTCCAAATAATGGAATACTCATGCAATGCAATTTAATTAAACTATTTCTTTCAACTGCATAAACATTTTTCCATTTGGGTAATCGGCGATAGCAAAATGTTGTACCAAGTAATGGTGTGTTTTTTGCCTTATCAAAATATGTAATGAATGTTTCTTCCAACTGAGTATAGTGCTAAAATATACAATTCCGATTGACAAGCCAACAGCATTAATATTAGTACTATACATGTCTATATATACACAATATGCATACATTCCTTTAATCAAATAATGTCGTATACTATTATCCCAAGCTTTAAGTAAAGGCACAAAAAGTCATTTCTTACCACTTATCACCTAAAACATAAGTTAGGTAGATCGGCTAAATTTTTCTTTTTTGTTATTTTTCGCGATCTCCCAATTTTATGAAAATATACACTGAGCTGAAGGAATTTTTTAAATCTCTTTTTCACACGCTAATCGACTTCGTTGGGAGTTGATAAAAGAACATATACATTTTACTTTTATTCCACGTAAACAACTTTAGTTTAGTTTTTATTAATTTAAATCTAATTCAGTGAATATGATTCAATATAGCAAACATGACCACAAACTTAAAGTGGCCTTTTCACAGATTTTGGCATTTTTTTAACTTATTCATTAAATGCTTTATATTGATAAATGTAAACATTGGATCGTAAAAGCTCCATTAAAAAATCAAGAAAAAATTTTAAAAAAGGAAAAGAACATTGCCCGGAGCAGGTTTTGAACCAGTGACCCCTGGAGTCCTGCCAGAGTCCTTAAGTAAAAACGCTTTAACCTACTGAGCTATTCCGCCGAATACACATTCTAGACGTATTTTATACCTTATGTAAGCAATCTTCGTAGTTTCACAAAATTTAACGACAAAAACAGAACTCTCCAAATTATTCAATCGTTTCGCGTTGCAACGCTTTATAATTTTTAGGTTTTAAAATCGTCAAAAGATGCATATAATGGCTATATTAGAGCATGGTTAATGTTCAGTATTACTGTTTCCTCACAAATATCATAACTAAAACGAAAACTTACGAATCTGAAACAACTTTTTCAATTTTGTCAATTTACCAAAGCGTGAAAAGATCCCTTTAATAGTAATAAAGTAAGTTAATCCAAATGTCTGAAGTTGGCGCGAAATAAATTTGGGTCGGTCAAAAAAGTGAAAACAAACAACCTTTTTACGCCGTATACTTACATCGTCGCATCAAAACCAGTTGTTCATTGCAAGATAACCAACAGCTTACATACCAAATGAAATATGAGGCATATACATGTGTATGTCAGCAATTGGCTCTATTAACACGGCCGACATATCTGAAGACGTCTACAAAGATATTGCTTGTTAGACAAGTTCAATTAAATTGTTAACATCTTTAATGTACTTGTCGTTGTAATCGTAATACGTAAATATCCTGTCTATATTGTACGGAAGGTCTTCCCCTTGTAGAAGTACTGTGGTTTTATTTTCACCTGAAGCTGTTGTGTTTGTGTCCACAAGGTTTCGCAAGAACGTTGCATTTTCGGGCACAATGTGTAACGATCACCTTTGGTTCGAATCATAGTTAGATACATTAGTTCCATGACATATTATCTGCAATGCAAAATTGGGTCACTAAGTCTGTTATTGAACGAAAGGACTAATCATGCAGAGAAAACCGACATCAAATCACCATGAAATAGCAAACATTCCCTTTTCAAGAAATCTGATTTAAACGTACTTTTTCAATAATCTATTTTTGAGTCAGATTTTAGGGTAGAATCAGTTCTACAAGTGCTGTTGTAATATGGGATAAAACGTTTTTTTCCAAATTACCCGACCGACACTAAATTATTGTTTGCTAAAACCAAACATATTCCCTAAATGAACATTTACATATGGACCGTGCACTTTGAAAAGGGGTGTTTATGCATGTGCGTAAAGTGTCGTCCCAGATTAGCCTGTACAGTCCACACTTTCCGCCTAAACTGATTTTTTTTAAAGAGACTTTATTAAACAAAAAAAATATCAAAAAAGCGGAAAGTGTCGTCAATGATTAGCCTGTGCGCACTGCACAGGCTAATATGGGACAACAAATTACGCATATGCATTAAACCCTTTTTTTACAGAGCGGGACTCATATAATCGTTACATGAATATTTACATATATTCGCTACATAAACATTTGCATATTATGAAGGGATGCTGCACAGCGATTCGGAAGATTTCTGTCATCGAACACCTTTTTTGAAGTTGAGAATATCTTTCATATTAGGGGCCGTCTATAAAGTATGTCACCCTATTTTTGACCATTTTTAACCCTCCAATCCTCGCTGTCACAAACTATCACGAAACTCGGACCCCCCCCCCCCCCCTTAAAGTTCGTCACACTTTCGAACAATTGTTTTTATTGTGCTCCAATCGAGAGGAATCGTGAACAACAATGCTATTTTGACATAAAATTAATTCAAATGCTTCACTTTTTTTAATGTGTTGGTTCGAGCATCTTTTTTTCGTCTAAACACGACTGCAATCACTATCATGTTAATTTAAATAAAAGAGGTCTTGGGCGGAAGATATTTTGAGCTCAGACCCCCATACCACGTATCTTGCATAGCTGGCTCAGAAAAATTATACACCACCGTGACCAAATGATTGCGATGGTTCCAATTTCAGTTTATTATACCATCGTATGAAATTAATAGTTTTCGGATTTCATTTACAGTCAATTATATCATCGAATTACATTAATAGTTTTAAGTGAAAAGGTTATTATGTCAATATCTCAAGCCTTCACTTCTTTAAATATTCATCACACAATATAGTTCTGAACTGAATCAAGTGAAAAAGAACGAATCACGGCACACATGTGCCAAATTGTGTTTGAAATAATTAATATTTCAACCAGAACCAACTTGGAAAGTGAAAGTAAGGCTGTTTCAGAATATTAAGATGTTAAGCATTATATGAATTAAAATACACGGACGCACGTTTTTACCTTTAAACAGAAGGATCAATTCTGACTAATGCATATTGTGTGTCGCTAACCACATCCCGTATTAAATGAGCCTCGTTCTGGGAAATTTGGGCTTAATGCATGTACTCACAGTCTAATCATGGAAGAAACTTCCTCTTTTATGTTTTTTTTTCGTTTAAAGGAAGTCTCTTCTTAGCGAAAATCCAATTTTGGCGTAAAGCGTCGTTTAAGATTATCTTGTGTAGACTACACAAGGTAATCCGGGACGTCACTTTACGCACATGCATTAAGCCCGGTTTTCGCAGAACGCGGCTCATATTATGAATAAGCATCAAACATAAAATAACCGACAATAAATTGCCAATTAGAAGGCTGTCAGTAAATAATGTCTCTGCAATCAAGTGTATACTTTATTAATAAGTAGTGCAATAATTTGTTTATCTTTAAGCCTTGTCATTTAATTAATTCTACTTCATAAACCTGTCTGATTTCATTTGTTTGTTATGAAGTCGTTTTGTCGGTGAAGGAAAACTCTTGACAAAAAATTAATATAAAGATATGTGGATATTCTCAACTCAACAATTTAACCCATTTATGCCTAGTGGACTCTCCCAACCTTCTAAATTGGATCAATTTATTTCCAAAATTAGGGGTGTCTAGTATATTTATTTCTATATTTAAACTATTTCTCACAGAAATTCCTTTGAGCAAACAGCGAAGACCCTGATAAGACGCCGCATCATGCGGCGTCTCATCTGGGTCTACGCTGTTTGCCAAGGCTTTTTTTCTAGACGCTAGTCATAAATGGGAAAAGTCATTTCGTATTCAATTTTTATAAAAAGGTATTAAAAAAGCGTTTGTGTAATGGCAATTAACAAGGTTATATGCGGATATTGTTTTAATCTATTTAATTTATTTTGCATGTTATACCAGACATGGTTGCATTAAGGACCAATACACACATTGGTTAATCGTTCGAGATGTACGCTGACGGATATGTTTTTTGTTTTCTTATGGGATTACAAAAAAAATTTTTTTTGCTAAAGTTGATTGCCATGCGTATCGTAGATTTGTGTAAATTAATTATTCAATTAACATATAACATGTATTGATTAATAGAAACATATTTCTTCGAAATGAAGTTAAAAACATTTTCAATTTACGGAACATAATGCATGAAGTTTTAGTTCATGTTTTTTTGCCAAGATAATTTATAAATCTGATTCTTACCGGCGCAATCGGAATTTGCCGTTACAAAACAAAAACTATTGCATTTTAGAGCATTTTTTAAAACAACATGCGGACAATCACTCGTGCCACGCATTTTTCGTGAGTAGCTTACATTCAACCCCTGGGCATTATGTGACACTTGTATGTTATCACTTACACTTAAAAACGTATCACTTATTTATTTTTTTTAATTTGGTTTCATTGATGTCCGAGATATAACAAATTCTTTGTTAACGTCAATATTGTTTTATTGCGCGCTTTTGTTTTTCATTCTTGTGATGGTCAGTTTTGAATCCGTATTTCTGTTTCTAGCCATCAACGCTTACTTGACCAACAATAATAAAACCTGATCAGGTGTAATGAAACCAGATATAATCGTGACCTTGAGGCCCGAGGGCGGGAGTTCGAGTTTGATGTTTATGTGTATTGTATGATAGCAGCGTAAACGTTGTTGTTTGATGATCAATGTATGATAAAATAGTTGTACAAAACCAACCCATCCAAATCAATATGTTTAGTCTCATCTGAACAGAGAACGGCATCAAATACCCCAGGATTGAATAAACACCGCATTAAAAAAAGCCATGCCATTTGATGAACACATTTTCATATACATTAATATTCTATATACTATTGATTGCTAAATGGAATGTTTTTTATTAAAGATGTCAACAATTATTCTTGAAATACATCACATGTAGACTGAATCATTTTTCATTTGCAACGGTCCAAAACAAACCACGTATGAGACATTATATACACATACGCAGTAAAAAGCTACATATTTGAGCTTTTAATTGTATACTTTTATCCTAATCGAGTTTGTTTGAAAGTATTTTAGACACTGACAAGTATTGACATAATTTCTAAAATGTTGTAAAGACATATCCTATGAGGCTTCGTATTCATTTCAATTTCACATTTGCTGCAAACACAGTCCTGTTCTGTATTAACCCATTGATGCCTAGCGTCTAGAAAAAAGGCCTTTGCATGATGCGGCGTCTCATCTAGGTCTGCGCTGTTTGCTTTAAGGAATTCCTGTAAGAAATATTCTAAATATAGAAATAAATATACTAGACCTCCCTAATTTTGGAAATAAATTGATCCAATTTAGAAGGATGGGAGAGTCCAGTAGGCTTTAATGGATTAAAGTTTTCTGCGTGGATAATACAAACAGTATAAGTTAACATTTCATTTAAGCGCCTCTTTTGTATTTTATTTTGTACGACATGCGCATATAATATAGTTGTATATAAATCAATGGCAAAAAGTTAACCCTTTCCCACTCAGAAGCATAGTGAAAAGGGCTTTTTGCAAACAGCATAAAACCAGAACAGCCTGCGAGTTACTCGCAGTCTGTGCAGGTTTTATGCTGCTTGCTGCTAACTAGCATCTAATGGTTGGAAATGAAGCCTTTACAACTTGAATATAGTAAGAAAGGTCTTCAATTAAATTTAACTTTCTAAAGGACTACACGTGCGTCAAAAAACATATCTAACTGGTAAAGGGTTAAGTCAGCAGAAGACTAGTTTGGTTTTAAACAGCAACTTTTAATCAAGATACTTATCGACATGCTGACACATAAGAGGCCTTACACAATGGGCGCCTCTAATATTATTATATAACTTCAATTTATTTGACAATTCATCATTATTTTGCAGAGAACATACTTATGGTGATGAACGTCACTTTAGAAAAAAACACGAGCACCACCTTTTAAATCTGAACGTCTTTGAAAGCAAAAGGGAGTAACGAAACCCTAAATAAACACCACAAAAATGAATGCAACGGTCCTTCTCTTTGCTTTGCCACTTTGTCATGCAATCTTATTAAGTTAAATGTACTTTTTCTAATGAATGGCCATACCATTATCGGTATTTGTGTATGAATTATGACTTCGGCATCCACGGCTAATTTATTTCATGTCATTGAAGCCACAGTATGCAACGAGTCAAAACACTAGCCAACAAGTGCCGTATGAAAGGCGTAAACAAGTTGTTTGTTTTCACGAACAGGACGACCCTAACTTTTTGTGCCAACCCTAAACTCTCTTTTAAGTATGTAAGGCTGAGTTTTCGATCAATTTAGCTTCACTTGATCATAATCGCTGAATCAGCTTAGCATGTGAAAATTTCCATCGTTAAACATCTTACGTATCGTAAATAACAGTAAATGAAAAGAATGTATACCCTCTTTTAGGCAAGTCAGTGGAAACTTTATAACTAACCCCTGGATATTGTGACATTTTATATCTATAAAGGATATTGGGACAGTTGAAAACCTGTGGTCCATATGGGCGGAGTAGAAGATCTGTCAGATGATCATTTATCAAAACACTTAAGTACATTTTCAAACACACCGGCTTGAAAATAGCGCTGGAGAGTTGCAATATTTCGTTTTTTGCCTTCAGACTCACTTGCCAACGGCTTGATTTGTTCGTAGAAATTGGGAGGAGGATTTTGTGGGTTTTTCTAATTTCTCGATTGGGTTTTCGTTTGAAACTTCTCATATGATGATAAGCATTTTCATGCATTAAAGCCACGACGTTGTGTGCATGGGCATGTGCGTTTTGTTTTCTTCTATAAAACGCATTGTCTTTTTAACATGTAAGATTGCGTGTTGTTGGTATAAGGTTTTGTTTTCTTTCAACTATCTCTTAAAACATCGCAATTAGCCACCGTTTATCAACACCTAGTACTTCGAACATTACTTGTAATATCGTACAGTTTTCATCGCAATGCCTTTAGTGTAGATAACTGTACGTATTGCCCTTGAGGTGGGGTGACGTCTTTTGATAAATGGTCAACGAAAGGACTGACTCATGTGTGAACCTGGATCATCCCACGATAGAAAAAGCTTTTATGTTTTAAAAGATTTCTATTGTGATAGAGAATTGACCATGTTTAAATATTGGGTTGTTTGCGAAGGTGTTGGAGTGTGATTGAACTCCGATATTCGATAACTCGAATGTATGCGCATGTTATCTTACTTCTTTTCAATTTAACCATTGATTTATCGTCAATCATTGATACAGTAAAATTAATCGCCCGGTTTTATATATACACATAAACTTGTAAATGTATCGACACATTCTATATGCAATTAAAAGCCAACGCATCTTACTTTTCTGTTTTCTTTCTTTTTTTTTGTTTTACCAACTCTAACAATTAGAAACTGCCCTTTGACAAGTTTCCCTGCAGACGAAATCTTCACAACGTTACATCTTTCATCCATGACGTATCAAAAGAACTACCAAATTGTGTTTGTTTAAAGCTAAATAATTTACTTTATATACTGATTCACATCATCCATATTATTATCTTTAATATTAAGGATACTGTTGTTTATAAATAAATAAATTTAGTGATTATCTGTAATAATAAACGTAGATTGAAAACTACAGCAGTAACTGCTACAGAAATGCACATCGCGAGGCTCCTTTTGGATTAACTGATAAATAATTGCGCCGTGAAAATCGTCTAAATTGGGAATGTGGAACTCATCTATTACAAGATGTTTGTATTATTTAAAAACTAAAAAAGTACTTTTCCACTCTGTTCAAGATTGTATACGCTTTCTTTAACTGGACTTTAAAACAAATTAAGGTCCCGTTAGTTCTAAATCTAAAAAGAATAATTTCCATCGCTTTCTTTTTACAGAAGAGTTTCTTTCAAAAAACAATTTTTCATAGCTGTTGGTTTTGCACATTTCACCATATTTACATCATTCAACATGCCAGTCCCGAGCGTTTCCATTTTTCTTATATTAAACATTAATATATGACCCTCCATACGGATGTGTTGATACAGAGAAAGCTTGACAGGCCCTGTACCATACTCGGTTAGGCGTGTAATGATGTCATGTTTCATTTTCTGCTGCTTGCCTGGTTCCCGATTCAAGTTCAAAGGGCGAATTAGTCATCGTATAACGAGGGACGGCTCACATAAGAATATGTCTGTCGGAAAAAATCATAAGTATTAATCGCTATTTGATTTATAATTATATAAATTCTGACTGCACTAGTCGTTTGGTCGTCTATTCGATAGAAGATGTACCTGTTAAATGTAAACAAAAAATACCCAAGTTAAAACAAGTTTTATACAACCATTTCCAAAATTTAATACCTTATATTGATTCTTATTTTTCCCATTTTTCTGCACAGGTTCTGATGGTAACCGATGCAGCAGTTGACTGATATACCATGTATTTTAGCAAACCGCATTCGTAATATTCAGGGAAAGGTTGTTTTTTTTCACTAAAAAAGTATCATAAATACGTCATCTGAACTGTTTTTGTCGTTTCCTGTTATAATGAAATCTCCTAAATATCAATATTAAATGCTTTCCATAGGTATTTTTTTTTATAGAAAGTGATTTTAGCGCATTTTAGCGAATATGATCTAATATAGACAAAATGATCGCAAAACTTAATGCTTACTTATGTAAATTTGCACAACTTTTCCAAAACTCAATCTGGAAAAATTTAAAACACAAATAGTTAAGGTCCGGCATCACATTTAGTGTATCTCGGTTTGGTGGAAAAACAACAGCATTGTTTTCGCCTTACAATTAGGCAAGCATGACCATACTATATTAGCCTTGTTCTGAGAAAGCTGGGCTTTATGCATGTGCGTAAAGTGTCATCCCAGATTAGCCTGTGCAGTCCGCACAGGCTAATCAGGGACTACACTTCCCGCCTAAACTTGATTTTCGGTAAGGAGGCACTTCCTTGAAACTAAAAATACCATAAAAGCGGAAAGTGATGTCCCTGATTAGCCTGTGCGGATTGCACAGGCTAATCTGGGATGACACTTTACGCACATGCATTAAGCCCAGTCTTCTCAGAACGCGGCTCATATTATGCTTCGCAGACGTGTGAAATGTGTGACTTGGTGAAAAAAGGCATCACACACTTGAACATATTCCAACGCTTTTCTCATTCATTTTCGTTTAGAAAGTTTATGATGAGATCTGCCATAATGTTGATGGATAGAATTTGGCCATGTTGTTTGCCACCATCGCTTGCAAAATGTCACTTTGTACGTAACTCATTCATATGATCAAGGATTTGCGAAACGTTGTTTATCACCTTTGGTTTCAAAATGCAACGTGTGTACGTAAAAAGTCTATATGATAAGTTGTCTAGTAACGATTATTAATTTTCACTCAAGTTTAAATAGTATGAAGCCCACTTCCTTGTATCGGTATGACAGGCACATTTTGATTACATGGGTGTAATAATAAAATGATAGACTGTTATGTCCAAAAATTGCAATAATATTCGTGTGTTGTTTGTTCTTAATAAACAGGAGCATGGTATTTGCATGTGACTGTGCAGGCGTGTTTTGCGTTTCATTACATGTTGTCTAAATAGCATTCCAAGGAATCCATCGAAAACTATGCGAATCCCATTGAATATAATTCGAATCCCATTGAATACTATTCGAATCACTATTGAATACTATTCGAATCCCATTGGTGACTTTTGAGTTCACTGGTTTCCCAATCAGTGCGATACATACATTAGGTTAATCAGTTAATCAGTATTAATGCGCTTGTAAATTGTCATAGATATGTCGATTTTTACCACGCATGTTCATGTATTATTCATCTACAGATATATGTCTTATCAGCCTCACATTGAATCAGATTAAGTCAAGTTATTATGTTTTTAACATGTATGCTTCTTTGAGTTTTAATGAGCAATACAGTCATGTCATTTTAAAAATATTAATGACGTCATTTCATGTTGATAATGTTTTCTGCCATTTTTGTGAATTTTAACAATAAAGACAGAAAATGTATGTTTAGTTTAGTCTTCAGTGAATAAAAACTTAAAAAATCAAGCACTGACCTACATATAAGGGGAAAGAATAATGTGGAACATCGGGATATAAAATCACGTATACACACGTATAACATCTTTCCTCCACCAGGTTCCACGGCGCTACAACAGCGGCGAGTATGGCGGCGGTGGGGCCGGATACGTCGGCGGCGGCGGTGGGTATGGCACGTGGGGCGGCCACAAGTCCACCAGCTACGATTATACAGACGCTGCTGGTCTCCAAAACAACAGCTCAACGCATTCCTTGAATTCCGCAAAGTCGTCGCGCGCGAGGAAGGCACGCACGTGCGGGCTTATCATACTGCTGATATTGGGGGCGCTGCTGTTAGCGTTCGGAATTGGGCTACTCGTGTACTACCTTTTACACGCATGTAAGTGGGGGATATAATGTACCACGTGGTTATTATATACGTGTCCTTAACTACTAATTATCATGAATATGTTATGCATATCAATTTAGTGTGTTATCACATCATTTTAAATGTACTTAAATGTCACGCGTTTCGCTGCTTACATGAATTTCACAAAATAGTTCTTTGTAAAACTTTAGAATTCCATTCTTAGTAAAAAAAATCTCAAATATTAGAAGACGTAAATGTTAGACACAACTTTATGCCTTTGCAGTAACGATATAATACTGTAAAATATATCCGGGACCGTTTGAGCAACATATTTTTCTTATGTTTTCTTCAAGCGTTAAGCGCTACTTGTGTAATATCGAAGTATCAGCTAGTTTATAATGGACAAAACAACTAAGCGACATTAATCAGCACATGCTATTTTCTAAAAATGTACCAGAACACGCACTGTATAATGTTTTGTTCATTAAAACATACATATATAATATGCACACACAGTTTGAAATAACATATATATTTTACACTTTGAAACAATACATTTCTTCATAGCGATTTCTAAATACATTTAATGATAATAAGAACAATTATAACGACATGCATGTTTATGTTATCATTTTTATTCAATAATTGTTAAATATTACAGTATTATTTAATGTCTGGTTGTAACAAAATGTAATAAGTGAGTACATAATAAGATTAAAATCATAAAAATATATATTATGAAAAATCTAATATTCATTTCGTTTGTAATAAAAAAAGTTTAAGAGGAAAACAGGTGGAATAGTCTGTTTCTAAAAAGCACATGCAACCGCAGTATTTACAGGAAAACAAAACAAAACACAGCAACAAGAACAATTTCAACATGCATGTTAACAACAAATATAACAACCATGCAACAACTGTATAGTATATGGACGATTGTATAATTTTCTTTTCTGTTTTTCTTTAAAGCTGCTGACGCTGCCAGATATCGTAAGTAATGAATTCTTAAAAATCACAGATGCACATGTACATAAACAAAATGTTTGTAAAATAATGTATGGTTCATTATTAAAAGTATTAATTGACTCAAAATGTATCATTTCAAAACTTTCAATCAAGTGCGTAATTTATAAATAACATTAAGTGAATATATATACGAATTAAACTGAAAAAGGATCTATTTCGGGTTTTAAATATATACTGTTTGAACTCTACTACATGTCCTACATATGTTATATCCCCAAAAGGAAAAGAAAAAAGAATGGACATGTAATCTTAAGTGTAAACGTTTACAGCACTTTTTTGTTGTTGTAGACACGTCAACTGCCCCTACCGACGTCACGTTACACAACGTGCCGTATCATCACAACATGGCGAACATGTCGTCGAAGGAGTTCTTGAACGTAGCCAACCCCTTCTGTGAACAGGTGCGTACTGTCTCGATAAAGAGCGTTTCGCGCATGATTTACCGCACTTCTTCGATTATAAGACGGATGAAAGATCTATCAAGAAACATTTACAGATATTTGGACGGATTGACAATACGGCTGGGTCCCGAATTTTGCGTAACTTTATCCGTATTTGGCATTGGTATAAATATAAGGCAGGATTTTAAAAATACTCTCATAGAAACATAGTTTCTGTCTGCAAAACCAGATTTACTTTCAAATTATATAATCCAACTATTCCAGTAGATGCCGTAGATGCCGTCTTCTTATATAAAACGTTGCGCAACTCTCAGCTTTATAACCCAAAGGTTGGAGTCCGAGCAACACATTATCGAAGGCTTTGGGAGTCCGTTGATATTGACTATCTTGGAGAATACAGCCTATACATGTATGTCCATGAGTATAGGACACCGCATTAACCCTTAAAGCGCTGGAGCTGAATTTTAAAGGCCTTTGCAAACAGTTTGGATCCAGATGAGACGCCACAGAACGTGGCGTCTCATCAGGATCCAAACTGTTTGCTATTCTGATAGTATTCTTTGAAAAAAATCGAAGAAAATGCTAATTTTAGAAATTCTGCAGACGACATTTTAGCAGACGACAAATTTCCCAGCATGCAAAGGGTTAATTGAATAATACAAATATCAGGTTTTTATTGTGTTGTAGATGGACAGGTACTTTAAATCAAGTACCAAATATAATGAGGCTTACCTTGGGTGCAAAGTAACAAGGATGAAGTAAGTAGTATGCTTCGTTTAAAACTTCGTTTTAATATGCTGACTTTGTTTTCTTAAGCTCGTGTGGTAATGGTTCCACTGTAATTTATTAGGCTAATTTTGTATTGGCTCCACTGCCAAATAATTAACATTCAATATTGAACTATTACACATAAGAACCTCGTTCTGGAAAAAACTGGGCTTAATGCACGAGCGTACAGTTTCGTCCCAGATTTGCTTTGGCAGTCTGTACAGGCTCATGAGGGACGACACTTTACGCTTTCAATATGGAACTGATCTGTATTATGAAGTCTGTACTAAACACAAATCCAGTTTAGACGGAAAGTGTCATCCCTGACCTGCTGATTGCACAGGTTAATCTGGGACGACACTTTACGCACATGCATTAAACCCTGTTTTCATGAAATGAGGCTTATACTCAATAACGTGTACATTTACTCCCGTTTTCAGACCAACCAAGGAACCCATTGTGTGCGAATGTGCAGGCATTTATAATAAAACAGGGCTAAAGGAATACATAGCGTAAGTTAGAGTAGGACAATATATCTTTCATGATGAATATAATTTAATGAAGCAAGCATAAAACAATTGCTACCATTAGTAATACGATGACTCAAATTAGAATTCAAAACAGTATTAATTTCCATATTCCAGTCTTACTCAACTATTGAATAAAAATTTGATATTTTCAGAAAAATGCAACAATGAAAAGTTTGAATTCTGAATATGTCATTTAGAGCTAAGGAAGTTTAGTATTTTGCCAAACCCTAATCAAAGTTAAAACTAGTTTTCTTGTTAACGCCAATAATATATTAATTACTTTTTGTTATTCGAAAAAAAATAATATGCTAAAGCAAATTAAGTAATTCTTGTTATATTGGACTGAATACCTTGTGACAATATTGCCTAAACTAGCTGATTACACGTGACCAGATACCTATAGGTAGTGCTAGTTTGTGGGTTTGACAAATGCATGGACGAAAAACTACCATTTTAATTATGTTTTGCAACAAAAATAAGAGAAGGGGCGGTGAAGCTAAATTTCGACCTGCAGTTTCGTGGTGAACACAAGGGCCTATCCTTCGACATCCCAGCCATCCTGAAGGCCAACACCATAAGGACAGATGGAGCAGGTTACCAGGCCTTGTTCCTTGACAAGATTCTTGTGGGAATGGAGCCGAAAAACACTGGAATACTCACCCCCATTCCTGAGAAACCAGGTATACAAAAGCGATATGAAGTGAATTGTTTAACCCATTTATGCCTGGTGGACTCTCCCATCCTTCTAAATAGGATCAATTTATTTCCAAAATTAGGGATGTCTAGTATATTTATTTCTCTATTTCAAATATTTCTTACCGAAATTCCTTTAAGCAAACAGCACAGACTACGCTATTTGCCAATGCCTTTTTTCTAGACGCTAGGCATAAATTGTTTAACAACTCTTCAAACATGAGATTCGCTGATTTGTCTTGAGTTAAAGATCGATAGAATTACTTTTATAAGTAAATAAGTTTTTGTCATGCTATTGTGTGGCCTTTTAAAGGAACTCTTAGAGTTGTGTTCAGTATACTAGCATAAGGGCATATACATTTGATGTATGTGCTTAAAGATGAATTGTTTCCTGGTTTTCGTAACAACTGTACACACATGAGCCTCGTTCTAGACAAACTGGACTAATTGCACGTGCATAAAGCGTCGTCTCAGATAAGCCTGTGCAGTCTTCACAGGCTAATCAGTGATGACACTTGCCAACTAAACTTGATTTTCCATTAAAAGGGAATCCTTTAAACGAAAAATTACATAAAAACGGAATGTTTAGTCCCTGAAACGCCAAGTTTGAATGTGGACAACACGTTACGCACATACATTAACTCTTTCAGTGCTGGAACCGAATTTTGAAGGCCTTTGCAAACAGTTTGGATCCAGATGAGACGCCACATAACGTGGCGTCTCATCAGGATCCAAACTGTTTGCTATTCTGATAGTATTCTTTGAAAAAATTTAAAGAAAATGCTAATTTTAGAAATTCAGCAGACGACACTTTTGCAGATGACAAATTTCCCAGCATACAAAGGGTAAAGTTAAGTGTTCCCAGATGTAGGCTCAAATAACATATGGCTGTGTTTTCAGTTGGTGTTGTAGCAAACTTGACGGTGTGGGTGTACAACCTCTCCTACTCGGGGATCCTCAGGGACCGCAACTCTAGGGCTTTCCTGGACCTCGCAAACCCATTCTGTGACGACGTAAGCACATATATACACATTCATTCAGAGCTCCTGATAATTGGGCTATTTGTTTAAATACTCGTTGAAATTTGGTCAAGGTCCTTTAGGAATTCTAAGTAGGGGTGGTAGTTGTGGTAGTCCACTTAAGAAAAATGTAAGAATGGGGCACTTGTCAGCACTGAAAAACCAACAAGAAGCAAAAACTTTTATTTGTTTCTTTATGTGATATCTTATTCAATACCTTTGTTGAAACTGTGTAGGCTCAATGTCACCTATTCTTCTAACATTGTGTCACATACCATTAAAAATTATTTTACATAGTATAATTTTATGAAAAAAGGAATTTACATAATTTGTCTTTTCTGTTAAGAATTTGTTCCACATCCATTTTGTTGTAGATTGAGCGAATCATTCTTGAAAGCTACCTCCGAGATCGATATGACAGCTGTGAGGTGTTTGGTTTCGGGTAAGTAGCTCTCAACATATTTTTTGGGCCGTGCTCTGTGAAATGGGGATTCAACGCATGTGCGTAAAGTGTCATTCCAGATTAGCCTGTGCAGTGCGCGCTGGCTTATCATGCAGGGTGGACACTTTCAGCCTAAACAGGATTTTTGTTGAGAAGAAACTTTCTTCAAACAGAAAATATCTCTCAAGAATAAAATGTTGTCCCTGATAAGCCTGTGCGGACTGCACTGGCTAATCTGGAACAACACTTTATGCAACCGCTTTTCACAGAGCACGGCCCATATTATTTATTTTAGTACAATGTATGTGGTTTATGAAACCTTTAATATAAACTTGCAAGCAACATATTCTGGTAGTGAGTGACATTATTTTCATGATCAAGTGTTCATAAACAAATCAAAATAAGATACGAAGAATTGATAAACAAATAAATAATTTATAAAAACTTCCGTCAATTTTATCCAGTGCGAGGCCCGATGTTGCCATAGCCCATGTTCGGTTTTCTGGAGACTCGACAGAGGAACTCCAACTCTATCTCGCGAGACTCATTATGGATCGTGCACGAAATGTCACAGTGGAGGGTCGGCGTCGCAAGATGCTTGGCACGCTTCTGATCACCCCCGCAGACGGGGATGGCAAGATAACCGTGCTGCCGATACCCGTGAACCCGAACATAATGCCAACACCGACGACACCTTCTGGTTTGATGTTATTGACGATAGTTAATTATGTTTTATACCTATGAGTTAGTCTTATTTATAAGACGCGCACAGAATTAAGAGATACTTTTTATATAGGCTGAATTCTTCAAATAATACCAATATAAAAAGTAGCTTTATATTTTAAAGCGTCAACAAGTTGGACTAACCTATGTGTGTGCGTGGTAGTATTTTTTAATAAATGTGTTTAATGCATTGCGTGCAGTTCATCCCTTCACAGCTCATATACGCATTTTGACTATTTTGTAGAACATTTGCTAATCTAATTATATTAAACACCTTTCTTAATCGATTCAAATTTCAAACGCTTAATTTCAAACTCTAAGATTTTGAGATACAAATGAGCAGTAAACAGCATGAAACCTGAACAGGCTGCGAGTTTCTTGCAGGCTGTTCTGGTTTTATGCTGGTTGTCTATAGCCATTTTCGCTTTCCTTCTGAGTGGGAAAGGGTTAATAATGTAATATACCTATAATGTGTGCTCGTCTTTTACAAAAATATGTCTGATGCATTATACGCCGTTTTAGCAAGACATATTTGATATTGGCACTTCTTCATATCTTAGAGTTACTGGTCTAATACAATGTTTGCTCATTATGTTTATTTTTATTCTAATTTATTTTTTTACATTACCATCAAGAACATGCGAAACATTTTACTCACCATAATAGACAGCATTCTGTGAAAGTCATTATCTGATAGACTATTCTCATACCTTTACTCATGGTAACTATTTTCTTGATTGTGTAATATCTCCCCCGACCAGGCTCTGCCCCCTACATTGACATGATGCTGTACGCGTACAACCTCACATACCAGCCAGCCCTGGGGGACAGGCGTACGGTCCTCTATCAGGACTATGCACAGAGGTTCTGCAAAGATGTGAGTCCCCATAATGAGGGTTATATATAAGACATATGCGTCTCATTCTGGGAAAACAGGACTTAATGCACGTGAATTAAGTGTCATCCCAGATTAGCCTGGGTAGTCAACACTGACTAATCAATGACGACACAATCCGCCTGGATTTTCGCTAAGAAGAAACTTCCTTTTAATGAAGGAAGCAGAGAGTGATGTCCCTGATTGGCCTATGCGGACCGCCTGGTGTAATCTAGGATGATAGTTTACGCTCATACATCAAGGCCTATGCGGACTGCCTGGTGTAATCTAGGATGATAGTTTACGCTCATACATCAAGGCCTATGCGGACCGCCTGGTGTAATCTAGGATGATAGTTTACTAGCCCATGCGGACTGCCTGGTGTAATCTAGGATGATAGTTTACGCTCATACATCAAGCATGATTTTCCCAGAGCCAGGCGTATATATATTTATATATATATATAATATATACATATATTTTATCTTACACACCTATGTTTTTCTACTTTTCTTAATACACAATACTGTTTGTTCAATCTCAGAACTTAAACATTTTTAGAAGTTAAGTCTTAACCGATGGACTTCATTCTTAAAAGTTCCCACCATTTTATGACTAAAATGTGTTTGAATATGGTGAAAAAATCTTAACTCACTAAGTTTTACTTTTGCAGTTGGAAAGACAAATAAGACAAAGTTCCTGGAGGGATTATTTCCATAACTGCGATATCATCGGATTTTAGTAAGTTTTGCAATAATTAATAACTACTTAAGGGTAATTTCTTAGAGGACAAGATGATCACAACTTTTTGTCTGTATAAGTATTTGAAATATAAAGTGATATGAAACGCTATGCTTAATGCAGTTGAGCACTTCCATCAATTGTTGGACGATTAGGTAAATTTTAGGAAAACCATACATATTAAGGATCCTTACACGTATTTAGCATGGTGATGTTGTGTATTACTTATGTAGAACGTCTTTATCAGATACATTATTTCACACTCGACCCTGAAATATGTCCTCTAACTAGAATTGGTATTGCATGTTATATCTAAGAATGGTCCATATATCAGGTGCCCTCACAATATTGCGCTGCTAAACACACACTTGTTTGCAAAAACTCTGATTGTTTTACCTCAAGTTTAGATTCAATCCCTGAAGAAATAATTATTTTATAAGCATGATCCATAAACTGATTTTATTTCCAACCCCACACACAGTCCCCCGGGCCCTGGCAAGCGGTTCTCATCCCTACGGGCCCTTCTTAAGGTTAGTGACCCCTTCATCCATCAGCCGGAAGTTCTCAAGAACATCATCATGATCCATGCGCCCGAGTTCCTCTTCCCCAACGACCCGGACGGACCCCTTAAGACGTACCTCGTCGGCGACATCCTAGTGATCCTTGCTGATGGGGAGTTTGTTGTGACATACACGCCGTACCAGACCCCCACTGCGTCCCTGTACCCTTCCACCGACTCACGGTCCCAGATGTCGTTTGCCACAGTGTTCACTTCCTACAGCTTCATACCTCCCACCGCAGGCTTTGGAACCAGCTCCTTGACCGTCATTGTGTACAGTAGGTTTATTTTTGTAGAAAATTATTTTTAGCCTTGCTCTTTGAAAACGGGGTTTAATTCATGTGAGTAAAGTGCCCCCCTTTATTAGCCTGTGCAGTCCGCACAGGCTTATCAGCGACGACAGTTTCCCCTTTTGCATTTTTTGTCTACGAAGTTTCTTATTATAAAAAAATGCAGTTAAGTTTAATATTGTTGTCCCTGATTAGCCTGTGCTAGATGGACACTACATACACTACTCAACGGCAACTGCCTGGGAAGATAAACCATGGTCTCTATGTTTTCAGACTCTACAAATGCGTTTGTTCAGGCACAGCTGTATGGCTTCACGTACACAACTGACCTGGATGACAAGACGTCACCATACTTCCTGAGGCTGCAGTCACGCTTCTGTGCAGACGTGAGTCGTTTTTTTATCGGGTTGGCTGAAGTTTAGTCGGTAGAGTCCTGGGCTAATTTTCACCAATCTCATTGTTGTAAAATCCAATGGAAATCCTTCAATACATGAAATGACTTAAGTCTTTGGCTATGTTATTTTTAGGTAGTTTTACATGCTTATATTATAAAAAAGTAAATTTTTAATCTGAACACACCAAATGTTTTACATAAAACTTGATCTGAAATTTTCCTTTAAGTGCCACTAAAGTGCGACTTAAGTAAAGATTGTCCTAAGGTACTTTGTAAATATGAGCCCTGGACTCATAATCAACCCGGTTCATTTTTGATTCTCCGACCCGGCTCATGAAATTATTACTACCTCCATTCTCTCTCTACCTTTGGTTTGCATAGGGTAGTTGTCAGTAGCTTGCATACTAGTATTACAAGCATGCGCGCTAATGGCTAATAAACCAGCTGACACAAGAAAAGTGGACGGTTGTGAAATGGTTGAAATCCAAACACATGACAATCATTTGTGTTAATATAAGTGCTGACGTATTTGTTCAGTTAAGAGTGTCACACTTGTCTGGTAATGGCTTGTAGCTTACAAAATCACTGTATGCTATTGTAAAGTTGGATCAATGATATTAGTGAGGTTCAACGGACATTGATGCTATTGTAAAGTTGGATCAATGATATTAGTGAGGTTCAACGGACATTGTAAAACAAGCATCAGTAAATACTTATAAATGTCGACTAGGAAACAGGTAACCCGGTAATGACAATTATGGCTTAATATAGAAGTTATGAAAATTGACATTTCCTTATTTGTTTAGTTGAAGATTATTATTTTTTGTTCAGATTGACAGATTCTTCAAGAACAGTCACATGCGACAGATTTACCTCGACTGCAAGATTGAACAGTTTCGGTTGGTTATTTGTTTGCTTATCTTAGTACAAATGCTGTAATAATGAAAATAAAATGTTCATTTTCAGCTATATCTAAGAATGCTAATATCGAATAAGACTCAAAAGCTGTACCCATTTACAATTATAAAATGACAGAAATTCGCCACAAAATTACAATTCTTATATTTTGGAAATGTGGCATATTGTTATTTGCATGTATATAACAGATCAATATAAATGCATTTTACAAGTATAAGCATATTACAAGTATACTGTAATTAGTTAAGTTTATAACAGGTAATTTGAAAAACATAGATAAGGTTACTAGAAAACCATTTAACAGGGGACCGTTTCAATAAACATCGCAGTACACATTTACGATACGATACATTTTTCGAAGATACATACTTGTTAAAGTCCATATCATATGATTGTAATTTTTCAGTACTTAATTAATTTCATTGGCGTCTCAAGCGCCATATATATTTGACGAGCATGGCTAGTTCGTCTACTTATTAAGATTGCAAAATTCTCTCCTCAGTTAAAATTGTCGTACGATCGTTTATGAAACGGCCCCCAGGTAATTAGAAAAGAGTTATACATGCAATTAGAAAAGCATATAACAGGTAAAAAGAAAGCTTATAACAGATATCAAGAAAAGCATATAACAGGTAACTAGAAAAAGCATATAAAATGTAACTAGAAAAGAGCATTCATGCCCTCAATAATATTTTATCAATGGTAAAAGGCCATTTACTTTGTTAGGAAACATTCTGTGTATTAAACTATGATACATTGTAGCCCAGCCCATGATGGTCCCCACAACGGCCTTTCGTTCCGTCTGACCTATGCGGCGCCTCTAGGGGAGTATCTTACGAGCAACATCACGGAGATCATCGCAAACTCAGCACCTCATGAAAAACTGGGCAACTATGAGGTCCTGGACGTTGGAGATCTGAGGTAAGTGATACTCATTGGGATAAAAGACCAGTCATAGAGCATCGATTGAATTGAGCCACGTTCTGGGAACGCTGTGCTTGTTGCATGTGCATTGACCTTTCTCTCTTTTTTTCTCGCGCATACCCTAATATGGCAGTATGATCAATTAGTTGATAGTGGCAATCATGTAGTAGAAGTAGAAGTTGAGTGCCTCCCAGATTAGCCTGTGCAGTCTCATTGGGTACAATACTTTGGGCTTTTATGAGTTTTTTTATTTATTGGAGATCTATTTAAAATGGCAATCAAATGTTAGTTGAAAGTGTGGTCCCTGATAAGCCTGTCTGGACTGCACAGGTTTATCTGGGATGACCCTTTACAAACTTGCATTTTGCCCTTTTTCCTGCAGTGAGACTCATTTAATTATGTCCCCCCCACAGCTTAAGGATGACACATTGTTTTTACCCCTTTTGGTTCATCTGAGTGTCCATCCATTTATCAGTTATCACCCTTATTTTTGGCTTAATACTTTGGTTACAATATGTATTTATATGTATAAATCTTAACACTGATAACATAGTTTTTCAATACTTTATTGTGACTTTTGGGAAACCAATACGATGTTGTTTTTTAAGTTAGTTAATATTCTTTTCTGTTTTTCTTTCAATACAATGTTTTCAATCAATTCATCTCCATGTTTTGTTAAGTGTTAAAACAGTAAGTTAATATCTAAAATCCTTTTAACTTGCTATACATGTCTTTACATTTTGATTTATACTTTCTGATACATTTTTATAGATTTATAGCAAAATTTATTAATATTAAGTTGAAACCTATTAATTTTAATTTCATTGCATTGAATGCTTCATGCTTACTACCGTTTTTTAGAAACACTCTCCTCAGAACATCAAGTAATTATTTTCTTTGGAAAGATTTTGAAAAAGCTTTTTGTGTTTTCATTAAACTGACAACCCCGTTATTGCATTGGTGACATTGCATTTTCTACAACACTGCATTATCTTATTCACTGTAACTTCATTACTGTCCCTGAATAATATACTGTAAAACTAATATCAATTCTTGAACATTAATTGTTGTGGTCCTCTTAAGCAAGATATCAAATGTCCAATGAAACTTCCAGTCCAAGTTTCAAGCATAACACAATTCTAAAATATAAATTAAAACAAATTCCAGATTTAAAAAATCAACAAAATTTAGTTTCAGCAAAAATAAATGAGCCCGCCTCTGGGAAAATAAGGCTTAATGCATGTGCTTTCAATGTAGTTCCAGAATAGCACATGCATTAAGACCCCTTGTCAGAGTGTGGCTCAAATGAATTCCCAGAATTATAGTTTCTTACAAGTTTAAACCGCTTTTCTCTGCAGACTGATCTGGAACCAGGCCGGACTGACAGTTTCGGTGACAAACTTCACAGGGACCGCAACTCCTGTCATCAGCCCATCCAGAACCATTGATATCAGCAGCACTGTGGGACCCACTGTGTACTGTAAGTCATGTGACCTACTGTTTATTGTTTAGTCATGTGACCAATTGTGTACTGTAAGTCATGTGACCTACTGTGTACTGTAAGTCATGTGACCCACTGTGTACTGTAAGTCATGTGACCCACTGTGTACTGTAAGTCATGTGGCCCATTGTGTACTGTAAGTCATGTGACCCACTGTGTACTGTAAGTCATGTGACCACTGTTTACTGTAAGTCATGTGACCCACTGTGTACTGTAAGTCATGTGACCCACTGTGTACTGTAAGTCATTTGACCCACTGTGTACTGTAAGTCATGTGACCCATTGTGTACTTAAGTCATGTGACCTTCTGTTTACTGTAAGTCATGTGACCCACTGTGTACTTGTAAGTCATGTGACCACTGTTTACTGTAATTCATGTGACCATCCGTGCACTGTAAGTCATGTGACCATCCGTGCACTGTAAGTCATGTTACCCACTGTTTACTGTAAGTGGTGTGCTTAGTCTAAACCAAAGGCTGATTGAAATGCTCTCAAGTTCATTTCCTGGGAAAAAACAGTACTTGGTGTCTTTGGGGGTAAAGAACTCTCCAATAGTGGGGATCACACATGTAACCTTCTGGTTTTTAGGCCGATACTGTGACCTTTAAGTCATGTGTATGGGTGGGCAAGGCCTACTGTATATTCAGTATGGGCCACTGTGCAAATGTACCTATGTCACAAAAAATGTGCATGTCATAAAAATTCATTTAGTAAAGAGATTGTCTCACTGTGTTATTATTTTTAGACTGGTTGCAAAAAACTTTTTCTGTGTTACAGAAAGTGTTTTGTTGTGAAAAAGATGTACTCCTTAAACTTATCTGTTGTATTGTGAGTGAAATATCATATATGTTATGTGAACCTCTTTGATAACAAGTCTGTGTGTTGTCTCTACTAGCTGCCACATTGGCTGACATCACTTGCCAAATGTACAACAAGACCTTCAACTTCAACATTGATGATAGGAATGGAAATGGATTCGTTCAGCAACAAGGGAAATTCTGCGAAGATGTAAGAACATTTGATTGCTTTATATTTTTTGTTTTCTCTTGACATAAGAAAATATATCTAAACAGCTGTTATTAAAAAAAGAAAAACTGTTATTGGGAATTTTATTGCTTAAAATTGTAAACATCCCCATACTTGTGTTGTGTACACAAATTTCAAGTTATGCTCAAACTCAAATTTGAACATGTTTTTTATCTTAGAAATGTTTTGAATTTATGGAAATATGGTTTTATAAGTTAAAGATTTCTTCATACATGGCCTAACTGGATATCATCAGTTAATTTATAACAATTTACTCTATATTCCCGTGATAAATGGTAACATGCATATAATCAGCTTGAGCTACTGTGGTACCTTATGATTCTTTAGCAGAGTTTTTTTCTGCGTAGCTGTTTAACGTCACTTTTGACCTTAGATGACCTTCATTCTGATAGATCCGAAATGAATAAACCCGAATTGTTCATATTGGCTAATAACACAAAAATCACCGTAAACATTGGTAGTGTGGTTCCCAGACTGAAACATTGGATGCATATCATTTGAACTGAAAATGAAATATGAATATATTGTAAATTACATGTTTAATTACAATAAATTAAAAACTGTCATGATACAAAACATCCTCTAAACATTACATCGAAACGTTTCTCCTTAGTTTACGAAGCAGTATAGCATTAATCACATGTCTGTACAATTAAAAGAATTTATTGTTTACATGCCTTAGCGGCCACACTAAACACTACAAAAACAGGCTAGATTGCACTTTAGCGGTACACAGTTGTTTACCACTATCGACAAAGCGGGGGTTTTGGGCGGTAGCCTGCGATACTAAGGAAATATATAGGTGTTGGAAATATATCTGTTTTGATATATTATAATCCATATTTGCGTTTATTAGTGTAAATATGTTTGTTTGTACTTTGTTTCGTTCATTTTGATATAAAGTTCTGTTTTTCTGCAAAAAATTCATGTCACTATGATGCTTGCAATATTGAGTCTTTTATGTTTACATTCTACTAACATCTGTACACATTATAACACATTATCTTTTATTTCATTCCAACATTATGTTCATAGTTTTTCAGTGGCGAATATGTTTTCTTTTGCTATTGAAACTAATGTATTACTCGTTCAATTATTAAAACCTTTTTTTTTTATTCAATATAAGACATACAATGTATACATGTAGCAGCAAAAATTATGAAATTATTAATTATTATTAATATTAACTAGGTTTCAATTATGAAGACCTAGTCATTACAATACTTATTGACAATAAAGCATACAATTTCACCTCTTCTTGTTCTTCATTTTTATTTGTTAATACATTAAAATATATTATCTTATAATCACTCACTACCTTCATTAAAATACATGGTCGCTTCATTCCATCTCCTTTCACCGGTCGCAAAAATTACAAAATCAACGCTGTATATCTTTTAAAAGATATTTCTTGTTTTAAATATGCTAATATAAATTTGAAATCGCATGGAGCATTAATCATTTTGAAATGAGCCTTGTCCTGTTAAAACAAGGCTAAAAGCATGTGCATAAAGTGCCGTCCTAGATAAGTCTGTGCACTCTGCACAGGCTAAGTAGGGACAACACTTACCAGTTTTATTGTATTTTTGGTTTAGAGTATAAGTCTCTTCTTAGCAAAAATTTAGGCAAGAAACCTTACCTGGGATGACACTTAAGGCACACATGTGAAACTTTACCTGGGATGACACTTAAGGCACACATGTGAAACCTTACCTGGGATGACACTTTAGGCATACATGTGTTAAGCTTACCTGTGATGACACTTTAGGCATACACGTGTTAAGCTTACCTGTGATGACACTTTAGGCACACACGTGTTAAGCTTACCTGTGATGACACTTTAGGCACACACGTGTTAAGCTTACCTGTGATGACACTTTAGGAACACGTGTTAAGCTTACCTGTGATGACACTTTAGGCACACATGTTAAGCTAACCTGGGATTGACACTTTAGGAACACGTGTTCAGCCCTGTTTCCCTAGAGCAAGACTCAATTAAAACATGTAAACTTTAATCTGTAAAGGCATTGATAATTAATCTTGTGGATTTTTTTTTAATTTTAAGGTTGCTGCATACTACAAGCTTGGCAAGCTGGGACCGACTTACTACGACGTCTGCTACATCGTCAAGTACCGTATGAGTCCAGTCGGCATCAACTTCCGCGTGATATTCGGCGAGCTTCTCACAGACACGCTGAAGGCGGCGGTGGTAGAGGAATTGGAGCGCCATGCGCCGCATCACACCATCCAGGGCACCGATATGTTTGAGGTTGGTGACCTGATGCTGCTCAGCGGAAGTTGCAACGTGGCTCTACAACCTGTCAACTATACGCGAGACATGTCGACATTTAGACCCACACCGACCGATGGGACACCGTCCACTTCTCTGAGTATGTGCTGTATTGTTTAACCCGTTACCGCTCTGCCAGATATGCATTTGACCCATTTTAAGTCCCTTAGAAAACTAAACACTTTTCCTAATAGATTCAAGTTTTAAAGTCTTCATTTGCAACCCTAAGTTACTGATGAGCAGCAAACAGCATACAACCAGAAAAAAACTTCAAGTTACAAATAGCTACTACACCTTGAGTGGGGAAGGGCTAAATATTTATTGTAATATTATTATATAATTTGTTACTTACCACTGTTTTGTGACATGTTAATTTTGTTTTCTAAATAAATAATGTTATACATATTTTTTAATTCAAGTTTTAATCAGTTTTACTACTTTACATGTCTTTACCATGAAAAAACTGTCCTTTTATAGTTTTTGAATGTGTTTCCCAAAAAGTTGTTACAAGTCTAATTAATTTGTGTAGGATTCTTTATCCCATATTTATTGCCATGAAAGATCAAATTCCTTGAACTGCAATGTTGATAATTGGATTCATAGTTGTCAATGTGAACAACTTTTGTATCTTATAATATCAGGGTAGAAGACAAGTTTGTTATGGTTTTCATTAATATTGTTGAATTATTTGGATGTACTATTTGATGTAATGCTGTTATTTTATTCAATTGTAACATATTAGCGTTGTTCTGGGAAAACTGGGCTTATCATATCATCCCAGATTAGAATGTGCAGCCCACACTCTCCATATACACTAGATTTTCCTTTAGAAGAGATCTTCTTTAAACAAAAAATTCCATAAAAGCTAAAAGTGTCTTCCCTGATAAGCCTGTGCAGATTGCACAGGCTAATCTGGGACTTTACACACACATGCATTAAGTCCTATTTTCCCATATGCTCATATATATTATACCTGTCTACAGCCTACAAGCCGTGTCTGACACGACCCTGTGCTAATGGAGGCATCTGCTTGGATGTCAGTGGCGGATATATCTGTCAGTGCCCAGCTGGATGGACTGGACCCAATTGTGACATAGGTAAGTGATGTTTGTGGTGAAATATGTCAGACACAGTCCATGGACTAGACCAAATTGTGACATTGCTGAGTGATGTTGGTGGTTAAATATGAAACAGTCCATTGACTTCATTAAATCCTGAAATAGGTGAGTGATGTTTGTGATGAAATATGACAGACACAGTCCATGGACTGGACCAAAGTGTGACATAGATGAGTGATGTTTGTGGTGAAATATGAAAGACACAGTCCATGGACTGGACCAAATTGTGACATAGCTGTCAGTGATGATGGTGGTGAAATATGTAAGACACAGTCCATTCAAACTACATACTTCGTGTTGATATTTTTGTTTTAAATTTTTATTGTGTAAATTTGTCTAAAAACTGTTTTCTAATTTAAGAAAAGGATGTTATACATTAACTGTAAAATAAATTTGTACAATGTGTTGCAGTGGAAGTTACCAATGACATAAAGGACATAAAATAACTCTCATAGAGTGGGTACCCAAAGAAGCAGAAACCTTTAGTCGAATTAAATGTAAAAATTATGTAAAGATATTATTAAGCATTGTTGCTGAATCCATGGCCCCTTAATTTTGTGCTAGTTCCCTAAATTTTCTCAGAAAAAGTCCATGTCTTCTGTACAAAACAGACTAAAACAAACCCTATCGCCTACTGTGGTCAAATTGTTTGTTTTAAACTTTGTATGCGTTTGAACCATGCTCTGAGAAAACAGGGTTTAATGAATAGACGATAAGTGTAATCCCATATTATCCTATCTGTATTCCACACAGGATAATCAGGTACGACACTTTCCCCTTTTATGCAGTTTTTGGTTTTAAGAAACTCTGTTTTAAACAAAAATCCAGACTAGGGATAAAGTGTTGACACTGATTAGATTGTGCAAAATACACAGGCTAATCTGGGACGACAATTTACACATTGATTTAAGTTCAGTTTACTCAGAATTGTTATTAATGAACACCAGTAAAAAGTGCATACAAGGTTTTAAATAAACATTAAAACCACAGTTGCCTACATTTGTTTTTTCAGTACATAAATTTATTTCCTGGATGTTTCAGATATTGATGAATGCACGGTTCCCCGCTGTAAGAACGGTGGTGTGTGCGAGAACCGGCCAGGCAACTTCTATTGCAGGTGTCCTACAGGATGGACTGGGGTCCACTGTGAGATAGGTAGGCAACCACCATACAAGCAGAAACTGTGGTCCCTGATTAGCCTGTGCAGACTCCACAGGCGAATATGGGAGGATACTTTAAACTCATGCATTAAATCCTACTGTCTGGACTGGGGACCAATTTAGAAATAGAAAACCTCACTGAGGGCCCTCATTTCCTGGCTATGATCGTGTAGCTTCAAATTATTTACAAAGTTAAATGGCAGATAGTAATAATTTACTAATAAACAGTCAAATATGCTGTTTTATTGAAAAGTAATTGACAAAAAATGCTAATTTCAATTATCATATTTATATTATATCAGTTATAAGTATTCAATACATTTGGCAGTCAACTTGTTTTTTATTGAATCATTTAACCTGAGATTGACTGCTGTACAATGTAATTAAATCATTTCCTTATTTATATTCTTGCAATCTAAAAGAACATCACCCTTTTTTGGCTGAAATTTCCTGTAGAAAGTGCGGTCAAATTTCAATTTTATGCATTACTTGGACTAAAAAGAGGACAATTTTGTTCTGGCTTTCAGATATCAACGAGTGCTCCATTCGCAACCCGTGCCTGTACAACGGTGTGTGCCAGAACACCAATGGAGACTTCTTCTGTATCTGCCCACAGGGGCGCACCGGCAAGATCTGTGAGGAGAGTAAGTACTATTGCAGGGAGATCTGTGAGGAGAGTAAGTACATTTGCAGGGGGATCTGTGAGGAGAGTAAGTACATTTGCAGGTAGATCTGCGAGTAGAGTAGGTACTATTGCAGGGAGATCTGTGAGGAGAGTAAGTACATTTGCAGGGAGATCTGCGAGGAGAGTAGGTACTATTGCAGGGAGATCTGTGAGGAGAGTAAGTACATTTGCAGGGAGATCTGTGAGGAGAGTAAGTACATTTGCAGGGAGATCTGTGAGGAGAGTAAGTACATTTGCAGGGAGATCTGTGAGGAGAGTAAGTACATTTGCAGGGAGATCTGTGAGGAGAGTAAGTACATTTGCAGGGAGATCTGTGAGGAGAGTAAGTACTATTGCAGGGAGATCTGTGAGGTGAGTAAGTACATTTGCAGGGAGAAAGCTGAACTTGACACTGTCAACATTCAAGATATTAATCGTGAAATGACAGGCTACACTATTGACCAATTAGAATGCCTTTTGGTTGTTATAATAATAATTCTGGGCCAAGTGTATTGTTTGATGCTGATCAAAACAAGTTTATGAAATTGTTCGATTTAAGGAATTCTCCAATAAAGGGGAAATTGTCATCCATGCTTAGACTGTGCAAACTGTTGAAACTAAGCTTTAAAGACACAAAGATCTTATGAGTTGAGGCTGATTTTCCCAAAGGGCGGCTAATTTATAAAACCACTGACATGTTGCCGGGGTGTAGTGAATAAGGTGTCCATCTAGCAACTGGGAGGCCACAGATTCAATCCCACTGTTGGAGCAATCTTTGGATCTCCCCCCAATGACACCAAGTCCTGGTTCTACCCAGGAAACAGACTCAGGACCGTTTTAATAAGCCTTAGGTTTTGGATGCAGTTGAGTAAAGATATATAATTTTAGACTTTAAACTAATCTGCTGTTGTGTTGCAGACGTATACGAGTGCCAGGAGAAAGGGATCTGCCTGAACAACGGTACCTGTGTGGACACACCTGCAGCCTACTACTGCCTCTGTGAGAACGGATGGACGGGCGAGAACTGCGAAATAGGTATAGGAATATGAACATTATATGAGGCAGCTTTAGGACATCCCTTTCAAATAACAAAGCTTTGACAAATTTTAAATTGGATTTACTGTTATAAAATGTTTTGTCAAACATGTATACATTTTGAATAATGAGCAACTAAGTATTGGATAAAA
Organism: Dreissena polymorpha; assembly: GCF_020536995.1. Lineage (NCBI taxonomy): Eukaryota > Metazoa > Mollusca > Bivalvia > Myida > Dreissenidae > Dreissena > Dreissena polymorpha. Next base: position 88,808,131 of record NC_068360.1, read on the forward strand.
ATATGAATAATGTATACAGTGATTGTGCTTTTCAAAGTCTAATCAACACATAGACATATGGTAATGCAATATGGATATGCAGACATATTTTTCATTTTCAACACCTTTTATCTCTATCCGGCAGATATCAATGAATGTCAATTCAACCCGTGCCAGCACGAGGGCACCTGCTTCAACACAATGGGCTCCTTCATGTGCTCATGTCCACCACAATGGAGGGGCACATACTGCGAGAAAGGTAACACAGGCAATGAAATAGTATAAGAGCCGCGCTTGACGTAAACAGTATGCAGGAGAACAATATGATAATTTGACAAAAAATACCTGATAAGGCGTGAACAACAACATCGTTACCTGCAAGAAGAAGAAGAGCTTATGGAACTTTCCTTGTTTTTAAGAATGTTTGGACACAATTTGTCATATTGGAACGTCAGGACAAACTGCCCAAAAGCGGGACTGGACTGCTGAAATTGGGACACATGGAATTTATGCCAATATCTTAGATTGGGCAAGGGGGTTCAAATAAAAGCTTTGATTATGTAGGATGACCATTAAATAATAAACAAACGCTATACTCCTTCAACACATCTCTCATTTGTAGACGTAAACGAATGCCAGGAGACACCAGATATCTGTCTAAATGGTGCAGCGTGCTTCAACCTGGTGGGCGGCTACATTTGCAGGTGCCTGGCTGGATGGACTGGAACCAACTGTGAAACGGGTAAGTATAGAAACAGTTTGTCAATGGAGGCTTAAATATATTTGAGCCTACCTTTGGGGTAATGGGGCTAAATGCATGTGCGTTAAGTGTTGTCCCAGAGTATACAGACTTTGCAATCCCCACAGGCTAATCAGGGACAACACCTTCTGCTTAAATTGGATTTTCATTTAAAAGAGACTTCCTTTAAACAAAAAATGCCATTAAAGCGGAACGTCTCGTCCCTGATTAGCCTGTGGGGACTGCAAATGCTTATTAAGCCCTGATTAGGCATGGCTTGTTTCATCTCCTCATAAAAATACTTGTTTATCAAGTCATCAAAATTGTCCTGGTTTTTTAGGTAAATAAAAGTGTATCATAGGTGAAAAAACAGTGTGTTTTTGCACATAGTTGACATAATTGGCTGGTTGGCACACGCATTTGTGGCTTTGCACCATGTATCACAACAAAACAAGATTTATGACATTTATATAAGCCATCAAATTAGCAGATGTAATTCATTCCATCTTTTAATTCCTATCTTAAAATAAATTAATAATGTATACAAAGTAATGTATAAAGCTTCTTTGTGTAATCTTTGTTCAGCTTTGCCTAACAAATGAGTCTTAAAAATTTATTTGCTTACCTATGACCTAAGGTTCAGTTGTATTTTGTTGTACATCAAAAACATAGAATGTGAACTTATTTCATATTGCTTTGGGTTCATAATCATTACATGTGCATTATTCTTTATCATTTAACGTTACCATGACTACATTTTCAGATATTCGTGAATGTGAAACCAACCCATGTCAGAACGAAGGGCGCTGCGTGGAGAAGCCAGGATCATACGAGTGTATCTGTCCCCAAGGATTTTCTGGACTGAAATGCGAGAAAGGTACCTACATTTGTCAAGGAAGTTTGGTGTGTTATAATGGCAAAAGGAACAATATATATTCATGTATTGATGGGTTTTTGTGTCATTTCTCATTTGTTTTATTCAATGTCTGGAGCATTTCATGGCTCAACTGCAAGGTATGTAAAATGCTTATTGAAGTGATTTGGATGTTAACGTGTTGATGGAAGATTATAACAACGGTTTTTCACTGACTTACATGACGTGCTGTTGGCAATATTCTTAAATGAACTTGTTCACACTTTGGTGAAATTACAATTTTCTAAGATGTACACATTATGTTTAAACAGGCATGTAACACTGACCTGTCAAGAAATATTTAAAAATATTCCTTCATTAGTGGATGATCATTTTTTGAAATCAGTAAAATAATAAAGCCTTTTTTTAATAGCCTTATATACTAAGGAGTATATGACGCAATGGTAGTGCATACGCTTTTGCTTCAGAGGCCCTTGGTTAAATTGAAGCAAAGGCAATATTTTAAATTCAAATTTTTGTCTTGCAATTATTATGAGTTAGACTATTCAAAACATTATAGACTTTTTAGCAAGCATATTTGATGACATTTTTTAAGAATAAAAAGTATGTGAAAAAGTCCCTTTAGTGAAGAGTGCTATGCCGATTTAATAACTGGGTTGCATCTGAACCCTTGAGACTATAGTCAAGGTGTAAATGTTTAATGTCTTTTGATAAGTTATTGAGTATATAAAAGGTATGTATAGTGAAATATATTTCAAGCATTGCTTTGTTACAGACATTGATGAGTGCCAGGTGTTCAGCCCCTGCAAGAACGGAGCCACCTGCATCAACAGGATGGGAGACTACAGGTGCCTGTGTCCCAAAGGATGGACTGGTGCAAACTGCTCAATCGGTAAACTTGTTGATAATGGTTACACCGCAAACTGCTCAATCGGTAAACTTGTTGAAAATGGTTACACTGCAAACTGCTCAATCGATAAACTTGTTGATAATTGTTACACTGCAATCTGCTCAATTTGTAAACTTGTTGATAATGGTTACATTGCGAACTGCTAAATCGGTAAACTTGTTGATAATGGTTACACTGCAAACTGCTCAATCGGTAAACTTGTTGATAATGATTATGCTGCAAACTTCTCTTTCATTAAACTTGTTGATAATGGAATCATTTGAATTTGCCTCAATTCCTGTACATAAACCAGCTAGAGGCTTAGTAATTGTTAATGAATTAAAGAAATCATTTTAGGTTTCCTCAATCAAATTTTGTAATAAACGGGCCCTTTTTTAATCATATTTATTTGATTATTAAAAAATTAATCTTAGACTCTAATTTAAAGGTTGGCAACTCATCTAATAAGAACATCCTTAAAAATATCTTTAAAATTTTCAAAGATTTCTGAATGTAAATGTTGATAAATGCAGTCATAAGACAGCCGATCTCTATTCTGCAGACATTGAAGAGTGTGCAGCCAGACCGTGTATGAACGGGGCCACATGTGAGGAGTTACTGGGATCCTATAGATGCAAATGTCCCCTAGGGTTCACTGGGGCCACATGTGAAATAGGTAGAAACATATAGATGCAAATGTCTGCTTGTTCCCTTTGCTGAAACACACTTCATTGAATTTTTTAAAAATAAATCAAAATTTTGTGAAAACTAATACATAAACCTTACTCACTCTATAGTTTTCATGAGCATTTTGAAAGAACATCCGGTCCTTATTAGCACCATCTCAGAAATACAATTGACTTATGTATTATTTCATCTCCAGTGATTAACTGGTCGTAATACAGCTTGTTGTTAATGCCAACTTGCCTTAGTTGGAATTCCTGATATGTCAATAATTTACGAGTTCAGTGTTAATTTCGTAGTGATGTTGATGCCTTTTGCTGTCCTAAAAGTTTCTTTTTGCATGTTTTCTTATCTGTTGAACTTGAAAGTTTGAAGCTTGTTGAGAGACACAGAAAACTACAGCCTCAGATGGTCACATTTTGTTTTTCTTTTTGCACAGACAACAATGAGTGTGATCGTTTCCCATGTGGCAATGGAGCCACGTGCATCAACACTCTTGGATCCTACTACTGTAACTGCCCTGCAGGATTCTCAGGCATTGACTGCAGGACAGGTCAGTGCTTTGGAAATGCGTAAACGCTTTACCATTCAGATGTGCACTTTGCGACGTTTGTATTCCCTTAGAAATGTAACTAAATTTACCCAGAAAAAGATAAATCTAACTTAATAGTACCCGGAAAAAATGTGTACCCAAAATTTTTCATGCCCAATTTTTTTTTAGTACCCAATTTTTTTTTCATACCCCCATTTTTTTTTTTGCATACTAGTTTTAAAGGTTTCATTTCCAAACCTTAATTACTGAAGAGCAGCAAACAGCATACACACAGTGAAAACATTCAATAAAGAATGTGAGTTAGTAAGCAAAGAATGTGATTTGGTCAGCAAAGAATGTGAGTAAGTCAGCAAAGAACATTATTAAGTCCGCAAATATCGTAAGTAAGTCAGTAAAGAACTTCTTATGAATCAGTTTTTATCTGCTGCAGATATAGATCAAACGTCACTGATATGTTTCATCTGCTGCAGATATTGATCAAACTTCATTGATATGTTTCATCTGCTGCAGATATTGATCAAACTTCACTGATATGTTTCATCTGCTGCAGATATTGATAAAACTTCACTGATATGTTTCATCTGCTGCAGATATTGATCAAACTTCACTGATATGTTTCATATGCTGCAGATATTGATCAAACTTCACTGATATGTTTCATCTGCTGCAGATATTGATAAAACTTCACTAATATGTTTCATCTGCTGCAGATATTGATCAAACTTCACTGATATGTTACATCTGGTGCAGACATTGATCAAACTTCACTGATATGTTTCATCTGCTGCAGATATTGATCAAACTTCACTGATATGTTTCATCTGATGCAGACATAGATCAAACTTCACTGATATGTTTCATCTGCTGCAGACATTGATAAAACTTCACTAATATATTTCATCTGCTGCGGATGCTGATCAAACTTCACTGATATGTTTCATCTGCTGCAGATATTGATCAAACTTTACTGATATGTTTCATCTGCTGCAGATATTGATAAAACTTCACTGATATGTTTCATCTGCTACAGATACTGATCAAACTTCACTGATATGTTTCATCTGCTGCAGATATTGATCAAACTTCACTGATATGTTTCACCTGCTGCAGTTATTGATCAAACTTCTCTGATATGTTTCATCTGCTGCAGATATTGATCAAACTTCACTGATATGTTTCATCTGCTGCAGATATTGATCAAACTTCACTGATATGTTTCATCTGCTGCAGATATTGATGAGTGTGACTCTAAGGGGGGGCTGCCCAACCCATGTCAGAATGAGGGCTCGTGCATGAACTCCTATGGGCTGTACTACTGCGTGTGTCCCGCGGGATGGACCGGCATCAATTGCACAACTGGTGAGCAGATAAGCCTGTGCAGTTTGTTTTCTTCCGCAAATCATATTTACATCTCTTTAAAGCCAAGCAGGTAAACATTTTCTCAATCAACATTTACCTGGGCCTAGTATTGTATTTTCTGTTTTAGAACAAATATTGTGCAAACAAATAATTACTAAGGTGAAAAGTACAAATTGAGTATAGGATGTAAAAAGACAACTGAAAGAAAACATTAAATTTAGGTTTTAAGAAGGCGACTAAGAGTTAAAATTAATTATAGGATTAAAGAAGACAACTTTTTGTACATGCTTGTGTGTTGTTTTCATTTTCAGATATCAATGAGTGTAGCTTTAAGCCGTGCGCTAATGGCGGTACCTGTATTAACATCCCTGGCAACTATTACTGCACATGTCCTCCAGGGTTCACTGGCTCTGATTGTGGGAGAGGTGAGTAACCAATAGTTTCAACCCAACATTCAAATGATAAATTGGAAATGTAACCATAAGTAACATTGTTATTATTGTGCAATAAATATTTGAAATTTCAAGATAAGAAATGCCGACACCCTTTATTTCTGATGAGCAGCTTACAGCACAAAACCTTAACAGACTGCATGCTGGGAAATTTGTTGTCTGCTAAAATGTCGTCTGCTGAATTTCTAAAATTAGCATTTTCTTTAATTTTTTTCAAAGAATATTATCAGAATAGCAAACAGTTTGGATCCTGATGAGACGCCATGTTCTGTGGCGTCTCATCTGGATCCAAACTGTTTGCAAAGACCTTCAAAATTCGGTTCCCGCACTGAAAGGGTTAACAGACTGCGAGTTACTTGCAGGCTGTTCTGGTTTTACACTGGTTGCATATAGCCATTTTCACTTTGCTACTGAGAAAGGAGAGGTTCACCTTTATGACTATGCTTACATATTCAGATATCAATGAGTGTGTGGACTTCAGCCCATGCCTCAATGACGGCACTTGTGTGAACACAGTGGGTGGCTTCTTCTGTCGCTGTCTGAACGGCTGGTCTGGAGACAACTGTGGAACTTGTAAGTCAAGTTTCTCGTTCTCAGAAATCTTGCATTACTGGGTAAAGTGTTGTTTTTAGATTAGCCTTTGAAGTCTGTACAGGCTAATCAGGAATGATGATATCGGCCTTAACTGGATTTTTGTTGATACAAGACTTCCTTTGAATTTTTTTATTTCCATAAAAGTGGAAAGTTTCTGCCCTGCTAATCAGGGACATGCATTTAGCAAATTTTTCCAAAAAAAAAATTTATTTTCCAAGAAAAATGAAAATATTTGTTTGCAGCATTATTAGCCATTCCTCTAATTAACTTACCCTGCTATTTCTATGGCCATCTTTCTCTATCACTGACTCAAAAAACAACTCAGTTACTGGGATAAGTATGAGTCCTTTGTAATGGTAAACCAGTTTGCCTGAGAAGAGCATGCATTAAGTTAACTGATTGCCATGAAATGACTGAAGTGCTGTAATAAATTTCCTTCCCAAATGTGGGAGTGTTCTTTTAATCTCCCCAAAAGACATCAAATATTGGTTCCACCCAGGAATGAAGCTTAAATAAAATATGTTTAAAACTAAATACTGTTTGAACCAATAAAATAAAAATGACTAACTCTGCTTGCAGTTGTTGACCTGTGCCTGTCAATAACCTGTGACAATGGGGGCAAGTGCCTGGGTCTGCCTGATAAGCCGTGTGATTGCCCGCCAGGATGGACTGGGCCCTACTGTAGAAATGGTATGTGTAGATAACGAGAACTGGTATGTCTTAGAATCATGTGATTTACAGGGCAGTCTATTCTTTGCTTATTTTTGTAACAACAACATTGATATTTAGTAGCTCTTAAGCATAAGTGTTGTTCAGTCGTTTTCCGAATTAACACACAGTTTAATACATGGATTCTTAATAATAATTATTATTTATGTTATGTCCTTAGGTAATTTACCTACAAAATAATTTATTACATGAAGTACCTTTAAATTTCTGTCACTTCATTAATTTAATATTTACTGTATATATTTCAAGATTTGCAATTGACAGAATAATATCCTTTAAGAATTCGCCAATTGAGATAACTTATTCATTTATCTTCAAATTGTAAATTTATACATCAAGTCTGTGTTTCCATTAAAGATTTACACCAATAATGTTTACTATCTTGAAACTTTGTTTAAATAAAGACTTGCCTTGCTCTATATTAAAACATAAATGCAGGATTTTGATCTTATATGAATCTTCAGATGTGAACGAATGTGTAACCGGGGTGCCATGTCAGAATGGAGGCTCATGCAGCAACACCAACGGGGGCTACCTTTGCACATGTCCACCTGGATGGAAGGGAGAAAACTGCTCCATCAGTGAGTTGTCTTTCTTGGCTCTGACAAAATCTGAAGGGAGAGAACTGCTCCATCATTGAGTTGTCTTTCTTGGCTCTTACAAAATCTGCAGGGAGAGAACTGCTCCATCAGTTAGTTGTTTTTCTTGGCTCTTACAAAATCTGCAGGGAGAGAACTGCTCCATCAGTGAGATGTCTTTCTTGGCTCTTACAAAATATGCAGGGAGAGAACTGCTCCATCAGTGAGTTGTCTTTCTTGGTTCTTACAAAATCTGCAGGGAGAGAACTGCTCCATCCGTGAGTTGTCTTTCTATGTTCTGACAAAGCTGAAGGGAGAGAACTGTTCCATCAGTGGGTTGTCTTTCAAGGCTCTTACAAAATATGAAGGGAGAGAATTGCTCCATCAGATAATTGTCTTTCTTGGCTCTTATAAAATCTGCAGGGAGAGAACTGCTCCATCAGTGAGTTGTCTTTCTTGGCTCTTACAAAAATCTGCAGGGAGAGAACTGCTCTATCAACGAGTTGTCTTTCTATGCTCTTGCAAAATATTTATTCATTTTTAATTTGATTTAATTGCTTTGCCATGAACATTAATCAATAGTTTTAATTCAACTGTGTTCTCACATTCAGTCTTTTTAAACAGTTTGCATGGAATTACCAATTGATATTAATTAACTAATTAATAAATTTGCTGTACCATTACCACATATTTGAAATTCAACTCTGTTCTCACATTTATTTTTTGACTTCAGAGAGCAATGTGTGCGCGCTGAATCCATGTTTCAACAATGCCACATGTGTAGATGGTAGCGACGGTAACTACGTGTGTAAGTGCCCGAACCAGTGGATGGGTCCTACATGCAAAGAAGGTGAGGTCACAACTGTGCCAGGCCATGAAATTTATTGAAAATAAAATAAAATGCTGCACATTATTATTTGTATTTAAATTATGTTAAGATTGTTTAAATATACCATATCAGCAACATAAATATAATAGTGTTAAAGCATTTAAGCCTTTGTAATGAAAAGTCGGTGTTAAATTAGTAAGGCAACAGTGTTATTTTAACAGTTTGAGCAAAATATCTTTAAGCAAAATAATGAACACATCAATCATTCTTTCCTATAAATTGATGAAAATAAATAAAACAGGAATCAGTCTGTTATCATGGGAGCCGGGTGTCTGTGCTGATCAATTTATATTAGGCACAATTCCGAATTATACAAAAAATTGCAAGAGGAATTTTGTGTATGTGTTTGCAGAATATGTATGTGATTTGCTTAACTTGATTTTGCCATCTGTTTATTTATTAACTCTGATTGTTTGCCTTAGACAAGAATGAGTGTCAGACAATTACCGGAGCCTGTCTCTATAGCGGCCAGTGTATCAACACTATTGGTGGCTACAACTGCATATGTCCGGAGGGGAGAACAGGCCCCATGTGTGAAAAAGGTTGGTATTAGTGTGGCGCCTATTGTGTTGAAATTTGATTAAACATCCCTATGCAAATGACTTATGTGTCTCACTTCATGCGTAAACATGTGAACAATTAGTTTTTTGCTGAGTCTGTGTTTAATAAGAACTATAAAAACAATTGACATTATAGTTTTTTGTGCAGTTTAAAAAAAAGAGAATTAAAATGTTAATAGACCATGATCAGGACGATGATGACTTATCTGTTTTGGACAACTTTAAACTGGACAACAGTTAATGGTGTCATGTCTTGATTTAAGTATAATTTTACTAACTAAATAATGACAAATAAATAAAAATTGTTGAACATGAATAGAAATGATATATTTATAGAAACCAACAACATAATACTTATACAAGTATTTTTTTAAAGTTCAAAGTTTTGACCCACTCTTAACATATGCCTCATGTTTTGTTGAGTATATTAATTTCATTTATAAGGAATTAAACTATAAGTATTCAAGTCAATGTTGACTCAATCCATACAGATGTGGACGAATGTGCCAATGCTGTGTTAAACCCCTGTGCCAATGGTGCATCCTGCGCCAACACCGATGGTTCTTACAAGTGCTTCTGTGCGCCCGGCTGGACTGGACCTGGTTGTACAGAAGGTATGTAATCTTTTATAGTGGTGTATAACCTGTTATCAGATGGTATGTCACCTTTCACTAACATTTTGACCTATCACAATGCAGTATTTAACATAAATTCATTTAGTATGTGACCATTGGGTGAAATCTGTCATGTAAGGCTGGCCTTGAGCCGCATATGGCAAAAGACCCATTTGTTCATTGGGTGGCAGATTTACAATTCACTATACAATTAAAAGTATTGTACTAAACTTTTTTTCTTTCTTTTTTCTGCTGCAATATTTCATTTTTTCCATATAATATTACATACATACATAGAAAAATACATGCATACATATATACATACAAAACTTTTCATATATTATTAAGAATTTTATAAACAAAGTATTTCATGTACAGCTACTGGGTACATACATATAATTTTCGTACATTCAACATACATTCATATATAAATCTAATTTTGTTATACTTAAAGTATTTTACAACAAAAAAAGTCACAACCTTGTACCATACAAACTTAATCAATGTTGAATATGAGTATTATATTCTGGAGTAAACTTGATTCAGGTGACATTTTAACTAAAGGCCTATAGAAAATGTGATGTGTTATCATTCATAGTTCATTACTCTGAATTCCCATGATGTATGTATGTATGTATGTATTTATTTTGACCTTGCGGTCAAGGATAACCCATGAAAGTGCAAACACTTATTTCCAATGGGGTCCTTTGGTTTTGCTGAAGAGACAGTAAGCAGACGAGACAGTATTGGGATACAAGGAATCTGGGTGTGATACCCTTGCTCTTTGCAAATAGATAACTTGGTTCTTTTACGTGCTCAGTGTATAGCACCGATACACGTGAGAATTACCTGGGTTTCATACCAGTACATCTCTAGTTGGGTGGGAAACACTTGAAGCATTTCTGAAATTTCCACTGCCCCGGCCGGGAATTGAACCAGGGACCTGTGGAATGGTAGACCAGAGTGTTACCACTCGACCACCGCCCCACCAGATGTACTAACTTCAAAGAATTATTTAAGCCTTGTTCTGGGAAAATTTGGCTTTAAAAATAAGTGTACAGTGTCACCCAGACTGCACAGGCTAATCACGGATAACACTCACCCAGACTGCACAGGCTAATCACAGAGTGTCACCCAGACTGCACAGGCTAATCACGGAGTGTCACCCAGACTGCACAGGCTAATCATGAATAACACTGCACAAATGTATTATGCCTCATTTTCCTAGATCAAGGCTAATTTTTCTCTCACGTTCATCTTGTCTGTTTCAGATGAGAACGAATGTGACAAGAATGTATGCACTAACGGAGGACGTTGTGTCAACTTGATTGGCTCCTACACATGCTACTGTCCACCGAACTGGTCTGGACCTAACTGCAGAACAAGTACGTACAAAATTTGAAACCAGACAACGATACTTAATTTGTTTTTAAGATATATTGTACCGGCAATTCAGCATTCAAATCCCAGTGTCATGTAGTTTTTCATGTTTTTTACGTTTAACCTGATTTTATAAAACATTTTGGGTTTGTATTGACACTATTCATTGAGTTACCTTTACACTGTGTCTTCACAAAGACCTGCTAATATTTGGTATAGTTATGCGGACCTCCTATTGAAATGTGAACACCATATTCATTACACCACTGCAACCTTAAATTAAGTTGTTTTGTTGTCATAGTGGCAGTTGCATCAAATTATCCAATGGGAAAGTTTGAGAGTGGAGATTTTGAAGGCCTTTGCAAACAGTTTGGATCCAGATGAGACGCCACAAAACGTGGCGTCTCATCAGGATCCAAACTGTTTGCTATTCTGATAGTATTCTTTGAAAAAAAGGAAGAAAATGCTAATTTTAGAAATTCAGCAGACAACTTTTTAGCAGACGACAAATTTCCCAGCATGCATGGGTTAAATTGAGCCTCGCTTTGAGAAAACCGGCCTTATTCAGTCCGTACTGGCTTATCAGGGTTCCGCTTAGATTGATTTTTTTTCCAAGGAAGTCTCTATTACTGACAACTCCATTTTAGGCTTCAAGTGTTGTTCCTGATTAGCCTGCGCAGACTTCACAGGCTAACCTTGGACATCACTTTATGCACATGCATTAAACCCCATTGAACACCTGCAGATAAGTAAAACACTCCACATTCAACATATGCTATGATTAAACCATTCATACAAACAAATACAATGTATAATAAAATGGAATCATTCTAACGCTTAGAATAACCGCATATTAAAAATATGTGTTATTTGTGAAACATTTTAAATGCCAAAAACAAAATTACCGTAATAACTCTATGTTTTCGGACACTTAAAAATAATTAATTCTTTTCGTGTCCGAAAACTTAGATAAAAAAAATATTCACAAAATAGAGGTGTCAGAAAACTTAGAGTCGAAAATTGAAGTGTCTGAAAATAGCCTCAATTGTATCAACGACTACCGGTAATAGCAGGCGCTTGTAAAATACCATGCTGTAATGTATAAATTGCAGTTATATATGTTTGCACTGCATTTTAAATAATTTTAAATGCTTAATTTATTTGACAGAAAGTTACTACAAGGTTGTACTTTGACCAACGAGTTCAAAGATTAGCATGTATGTTCCGATACTCGCTAGTATGAACCTGTAATTAACGCAATACAAAATTCAAACTATAAATTCTTTGTTTTTTCCTTTCCGACAGTTGTTGTCTAACACCTTCCATTGTTCATAAAACTTGTAATAGGGTGCATCACACTTTGAAGCGTTTAGTATTTGTCATAGTTATTTTACTGAGAAGTGGTAGTACCATTGCGGTAGATAATTTAACTGTTAATTGGCGCTACCCCTGGCAATTGTCATAACGCTTATGCTATCGGGTGAAACCATGGTTTTTATACCGGTTTACAAGGTTATTTACACAATTACGCAAATGCAATGGTCCGTTGCCCTCAGGCATGCACCTGCCATGTTTTATGATGTTTATCTGGTTGTAAAACCCCATGATCGAAGTGTCATTAGATATCAAAAACAGGATAGAAATTGTGTAAAATAGCGCTGTGAAATATACTGTCCGAAAACTAAGAGACATTAATTATGGACGAAAACTCGTGTGTCCGAAAATTAAGAGTCACGAAAAATAATTATTTTTACTAAAAATAGGGGTGTCCGAAAACTTAGAGTGTCCGAAAACATAGAGTAATTACGGTAACTCAGACAACTTAGGCAGATACAAACGTGTATGATTTAAAAAACCTTATACATTAAATAAAAAACAGCAACAACAACAAACCGTGGATGTGATACAGCCGAGCTCTAAAAATATTCCTTTTTTTTCAAATGAGCAGATATAGATGAGTGTACCGTCTACAGTCCATGTAAGAACGGCGGCAGCTGCATAGACTCCCCTGGATCCTACACCTGCAGATGTGTCACTGGATGGACTGGAACCAACTGTACCATTGGTATGTAGCAAAACAGGGAGGGAACCAACTGTATCATTGGTTTGTAGCAAAACATGGAGGGAACCAACTGTACCATTGGTATGTAGCAAAACAGGGAACCAACTGTACCATTGGCATGTAGCAAAACAGGGAGGGCAACCAACTGTATCATTGGTATGTAGCAAAACAGGGAGGGAACCAACTGTACAATTGGTATGTAGCAAAACAGGGAGGGAACCAACTGTATTGTTGGTATGTAGCAAAACAGGGAGGGAACCAACTGTGCCATTGGTATGTAGCAAAAAAGGGAACCAACTGTACCATTGGCATGTAGCAAAACAGGGAAACAACTTTACCATTGGTATGTAGCACAACAGGGAACAAACTGTACATTTGGTATGTAGCAAAACATGGAACAAACTGTACCATTGGTATGTAGCAAAACAGGGAACTAACTGTACCATTGGTATGTAGCAAAACAGGGAACCAACTGTACTGTTGGTATGTAGCAAAACGGAGCAAACTGTACCATTGGTATGTAGCAAAACAGGGAACCATCTGTACCATTGGTATGTAGCACAACAGGGAACCAACTGAACATTTGGTATGTAGCACAACAGGGAACCAACTGTACCATTGGAATGTAGCACAACAGGGAAATAACTGTACAATTTGTATGTAGCACAACAGTGAACCAACTGTACCATTGGTATGTCGCAAAACAGGGAACCAACTGTACCATTGGTGTGTAGCACAACAGGGAACCAACTGTACAATTGGTATGTAGCACAACAGTGAACAAACTGTACAATTGGAATGTAGCAAAACAGGGAAACAACTGTACATTTGGTATGTAGCAAAACAGGGAACCAACTGTACCATTGGCATGTAGCACAACAGGCAACCAACTGGTCCATTGGTGTGTATCAAAACAGGAAACCAACTCTACCATTTGTATGTTGCAAAACAGGGAACCAACTATACAATTGGTGTGTAGCACAACTGGGAACAAACTGTACCATTGGTATGAAGCAAAACAAGGGGACTACCAACATACTTTGCCTGTCTAGAGCTATATTTTGCAAAATGATAATACCCTTTGAACATGACTTTTATTGACATTTGTATTTCTCTTGCCTAAAAGCTTAAAACAATGACTCATATGAAATGTGCAGCTTTAACTTGTTTGATCATAACATCACACAAGTGTATATGTAGCCCTTATATTATTAAGACCTTAGCATACTTAAGTTAACCCTTTCAGTGCGGGAACCGAATTTTGAAGGCATGTGCAAACAGTTTGGATCCAGATGAGACGCCACAGAACGTGGCGTCTCATCAGGATCCAAACCGATTGCTATTTTGATAGTATTCATTGAAAAAATTCGAAGAAAATGCTAATTTTAGAAATTCAGCAGACGATATTTTAGCAGACTACAAATTTCCCAGCATGCAAAGGGTTAAGGAACTTCTCTGGGAACTAAGCTAGTCAGCTGTATTATGACTCATGTTCTATGAACACTGCCTTATTGTTATTGTTTCAAACCTAGTTGTAATGACAGAAGTACTTTTTCAAATCTGGTTATTATGACATAAGTGCTTTTTAAATTGGGTTGTAATTACAAAAGTACAATTTTAAATCTCATGATAAAATGACAAAAATATTTTTTTCATCTTTTGGTCAAGTTTACAAAATTAAGTACTGTTTACAAATCTACTGATGACGAAAATGGTGTTTTCAAATCATCTCAACATGACAGAAATCTCTTTTTAGCTGAAACAGAGCAAAAATATTTCTTTTCATGTTAAGTTATAATTTTATTGTTTTTAATTATGCAATAAAAGATACATGTTAGATTTTAACAAGTACATTTTTTTATATAACTATTATGAATATATTGGTTGAGGTTGAGCATCATTTGAGCATCATTCAAATCTTTGCAGATTACAATGAGTGTGTGGGTATCAGTGACCCGTGTCAGAATGGAGGGACCTGCGAGAATAAGGACGGCTCTTACAGCTGTATATGTAAGCCAGGCTGGACCGGCCAGTATTGTACCACAGGTACATGCTCTAGTGTTTTTTTCTTTCAAATTTTGGGCCTGTTAAATGCCCCATTCCCAATGGAACACAGTATATTTTTTACAAAAATAGTACCTACAATTTTCCAATTGAGGTTTTCTCAATTAAAACAAGACTCTCAACATTTAACTCTTTCAGTGCGGGAACCGAATTTTGAAGGCCTTTGCAAACAGTTTGGATCCAGATGAGACGCCACAGAACGTGGCGTCTCATCTGGATCCAAACTGTTTGCTATTCGGATAGTATTCTTTGAAAAAAAATGAAGAAAATGCTATTTTTAGGAATTGAGCAGATGACATTTTAGCAGACGACAAATTTCCCAGCATGCAAAGGGTTAATTCATCTCCCATCAAGCTCTATAAGTTGAACCTAAATAAATGTAATATTGAAATTGATTTCCCAATTTAAGTCAAAATAGCACAATTTTTCCTGATCAAAAGGGACCCGTCCCAGTTCTCAAAATGTTGAAAAACAAACAACACTGTGCTAATTTGAATCACTTCATATAAGCCTCACTATTGGAAAACTCTAAGGCTTTATGCATGTACGTTAAGTGTCGTCTCTGGTTAGCCTGTTAAATCTACACAGGCCAGTCAG
Source organism: Dreissena polymorpha (assembly GCF_020536995.1). NCBI lineage: Eukaryota > Metazoa > Mollusca > Bivalvia > Myida > Dreissenidae > Dreissena > Dreissena polymorpha. Next base: position 88,823,727 of record NC_068360.1, read on the forward strand.
GGTCGACACTTTATGCCTAGACTGTATGTTTGTTAAGGAGAGACTTCCTTTAAATCTGAAATACCATAAAAAGCAAAAAGTGTCGTCCCAGATAAGCCTGTGTTGACTGCACAGGCTAATCTGGGAGGACACTTTACGTACATGCATTCAGCCTAGATCTCCAGAACATTCGGCTCATTTAAGTACTATTTTAACCCTTTTCCCCATAAGAAGCGAAGTGAAAATGGCTTTTGCAACCAACATTAAACCAGAACAGCCTGCAAGTAACTCGCAATCTGTTCAGGTTTTATGCTGTTTGCTGCTCATCAGTATCTGAGGGTTACAAATGAAGCCTTATAAACTAGTTATCTAGTAAGAAAGGTCTTAAATTAAATTTAACTTTCTAAGGGACTACAAATGCATCATAATATGTATCTAAGTGGTGAAGGGTTAATGACTGCATTGTTTGGCCTGGATTCACGTGAACTCAATCTGTAATTTGACAAAAATATGTGAAACTGGATGACTTAAAGACTTATTTCTGTTTTATAAGAAACAAATTGAATGTTTTGTTTATTCATCAATGCTTGTTAAAGTTAAAGATGGATTGTTTAATCTTGAGCATGATTTATAACTGAGAAACTGAAGAAAATTGTACATGGCATCTTTTGAAATGCATACTTAATATTTCAAGGGCCCTTTTTTGTAATTAAGTCTGTGACTGTGTTTGTGAATACAATTATGTACCTTAAAAACAAGGCCTGCCAAGTCATTATCAATGTCTGAATTGAGGCAAATGAATAGGTCTGATTAAGATCCAAAAGAACCCATTAGAAGGGATGTAATTTCATTACCAATGATCATTATTGATAAAAATAGTAACTGTTTGTTCATTTAGACAATAACGAATGTGAAAAGCCAGGGGCGTGTCAGTTTGGAGGCACTTGTGTGAACTTCCCAGGCGGTTTCCGGTGTGATTGTCCCGCTGGAAGAACCGGACAAAACTGTGAAACAGGTGAGAATTACCATGGAAACATAGTTATACGAGCCTTGTTCTGGGAGAACTGTGCTTAATTTGCATGCATGTCATTCAAGATAAGCCTGCACATGTGCAGTCTGTACAGACTGCACAGGCTAATCTGGGAGGACACTTTATGCACATGCATTAAGACAAGTTTTCTCAGAACCAGGCTTATATAAAAGACTACTTCAAATTGTTATATATATAAACACTATATAAATGCCAATTCATCAATGGTTTTAGTTCATCATCTATCATACAAAGCCATTGTGATCTTCAATTCATATTAATTATCTGTGAATGATCATTGGCATCACCAAATCACCTACATAATCATCAATTTCATCATCATTATAACAGGAGAAACAGAAGCTGCATCATTGTTATTGTAGTCATCATCATCATTATTATTGTCATCATGGTCTCAACCTTTATATATTTTTTTTTTGCACCAGCATTATCACTACCTGCACAATCTACATGGTCTTTAGTGTTTGAGTTGTCTAACATTGTTTTGATTTTCAGACGTCAACGAGTGTGACTTCAACCGATGTGTCAACAACGCCACCTGTGAGAACACAGCCGGATCATTCATCTGTCAATGTCTAAAGGGCTTTGATGGACCACTGTGTGAACGAAGTAAGTTTTTGTATTATGAAACATTATCCTCTAGCTGTTGCATGTATTACATTCAATGCTAGCATGTCTGGACCAAGAATCCACTCATATCATCCAACCTTGCTTTAATCTTCACCTAATTTAAAATAATTCAAACCATCAATATGTTACAGGTTAAGTGCATTTTACTGTTTTGTCTAGCGTCAACACTGCTTGCTATATGTCTTAGGTACACAGTTGCTGCATATGACCTTGATCTATCTACCCATATTTCCTGACCTTTACTTTGACCTTGTTGTAGAAATGGCATCTCCAGCACCAATTGGGGGCTAAAGGGTTTTTCACGCATAGATTTTTGTTCATTCAGAATGTGTACTGGTTTTTGTGCTGATTTTTTTTATCTCACCAATAGTGGTATTTCATAAGGCCTTATGAAATTAAGTCTTTTCTCCACATTTTTATGTCTCCCACTATAGTAGTGGGGGACATATTGTTTTTGCCCTGTCTGTTGGTTGGTTGGTCTGTTGGTTTGCGCCAACTTTAACATGTGCAATAACTTTTGCAATATTGAAGATAGCAACTTGATATTTGGCATGCATATGTATCTCATGTAGCTGCACATTTTGAGTGGTAAAAGGTCAAGGTCAAGGTCATCCTTCAAGGTCAAAGGTCAAATATATGGGTCAGAATCGCTCATTTCATGTACACTTTTGCAATATTTCAATATTCAAGATAGCAACTTGATATTTGGCATGCATGTGTATCTCATGGAGCTGCACATTTTGAATGGTGAAAGGTCAAGGTCATCCTTCAAGGTCAGAGGTCAAATATATGTGGCCAAAATCGCTCATTTTATGAGTACTTTTGCAATATTGAAGATAGCAACTTGATATTTGGCATGCATGTGTATCTCATGGAGCTGCACATTTTGAGTGGTGAAAGGTCAAGGTCATCCTTCAAGGTCAAATATATGGGTCAAAATTGCTCATGTAATGTCACTTCTGCAATATTGAAGCTAGCAATTTTATAATTGACATGCATGTGTATCTCATGGAGCTGCACATTTTGAGTGGTGAAGGGTAAAGGTCAAGGTCATCCTTCAAGGTCAAACGCCATATACGGGGACATAGTGTTTCACAAACACATCTTGTTCTTCAATTTGTTCTTGCATTTTGTGTTATATTGTATACCTTTATAAATATTTGCCTTGTTAAAATCACATGCCTCATTATTTTTCAGACATCAATGAGTGTGAAGTGATCATGCCCTGTAAAAACGCAGCACGGTGTATTGACATCTATGGCACTTACAGGTGTGAATGCAAGACTGGATGGATGGGAAAAGACTGCGATCAGGGTAATGGCTTCTAGTGAAGAACTTTTATCAAATTAATACATGTGACTCACATAAGTTCCCATTGAATGCTTAAGTAAAAAATGTTAAAGCAGAATTTTTTGGACTGTATTTTTCGAATAAAACATTTGTTAATCTTTGTGTTGCAGATGTGAATGAGTGTACAATAGGCGAAGTACCTGGCGTGCCGTGCTTCAATGGTGGCACATGTACCAACACCATAGGCTCCTACATATGCCAGTGTAAGGCAGGCTGGACTGGACTCAACTGTGAACTTGGTACGCAGCCTAAGGCTTTCTATTCAATCATGCAAAAATAAATAGATTTTCACTAATATTTCACGAAATTTTATTTCATCTAAATTAAATAAATTAACAATTGGTCAATTCTGTATGGCTTCTCACCTTACTCTTTTTACATCCTTACCAGTGGACTAAAAAAACTTGTAAGGGAAAGTTACAAAAGAATAACCCCTAAACTGCATGTTGTTATACACAACAAGCTGTTAGAAATCATGTTTTGCAAATAAGCAAGAGAAAAAGGGCCTAACTTGAGATATGTTTAATAAAAGTATAATACAAATTGCACAACTTTATTGCATTTATCTGTTTGCACAGAATGTATAAGAGCCATGATCTGAGAAAACTGGGCTTAATGCATGTTTGGAAAGTGTCATCTCAGATTAGCCTGTGCCTGTTTGGAAAGTGTCATCTCAGATTAGCCTGTGCATGTTTGGAAAGTGTCATCTCAGATTAGCCTGTGCATGTTTGGAAAGTGTCATCTCAGATTATCCTGTGCAGCTGTGTAGTCTGCATAGGCTAATCAATTACTACACTTTCCGCCTAAACTGGATTTTCTCTAAGAAGAGCTTCTTTAAATAAAAAATACCTAAAAGGCACAGGCTTATCTGGGACAACATTTGACGCACATGCAATAAGCCACTGCACAGGCTTATCTGGGACAACACTTGACGCACATGCACAGGCTTATCTGGGACAACACTTGACGCACATGCACAGGCTTATCTGGGACAACACTTGACGCACATGCAATAAGCCCCTTTATCCCAGATTGCGGCTCATATCTAATTGTCCTCCCTCAGATGTGAACGAGTGCCTCATGGAGCCCTGTGCTAACGGTGGTGTGTGTGTGAACACGGAGGGGTCCTACCAGTGCCAGTGTAAACCCCAGTGGACTGGACCCATGTGCCTCCAGGGTAGGGGCCACTGGCTTAGTACTCATTGGATGCTCATTGATAGTTTTAGATTGCTTAATTTAAAATCATTAGAATTCAGTTCACTGATGATATTACTTGCTGACATAACAAAATCGTCAAATTGAACTTTCAACTAGAATTTGTTCTTTTCTACACGGTGCAAATGTGCCCAGGAAGTTAAAAAATTATTGTTTGGATATAGATGAACATAAACAATGGCATTACACACTTCAGAAGTGGCCTAACATCAACACATACAACCATAGCACAGAAGAATCTTATCAACTTTACTTGCTGATAAACATGTAATCAAACAAATATCTCCTCTATAATCAGGGACCTATATACAAACCAAGGGATGTACAACCAGGCGATATAACTTTACAGCATGCTCAAAAAACAGGTGTGCGAGATTTGATAATCTCAGTTAACTGAACAATAACTGCATCGATAATGCTTCTAAATGATATCAATAGCAAGTATATTTTAGGTGTTTTGTTCTTTACTACACTGCAACGCCGATATATCGCGGTTGGTGGGGTCCAAAGATCACGAGCGCGATATATCCGGCGCGCGATATAACTCTAGAAATGTCAAACTTTATTTTATTGCGGTTAATTTGTCAAATTTCCCAATGTTTTCATTTTATATACGGCGCTGCTACATATTTGTATAGTATTTGTATTCCTCTTATTCGTATAGGTCCCTGTTATAATTAAGCACATATGTTGCGTTATTGTAGATGTGGATGAGTGTGTACTGTACGCCCCCTGCCAGCACGGCAGTCAGTGCATCAACACTGCGGGAGGTTACGTCTGCAACTGTCCTTCTGAATGGAAGGGAGACAACTGCCACCTTGGTATGAACAAAGGAGTTTTGTATCTTTTTTCTCACCAAAATGTTCTAGTCCATTTTCGGGACAATTTATTTATTGTCAAATTTGTAGGCAATTATTGAAATAATAACTAAAATTGGCAAAATTATCCGATGAAGTTGGACAAACAACAGCGTCTTGAGAATATGGATAACAAAAATCATATGCAAGTACTCAATATGGTATGAAATATAATATCCACACGACACATTATGTTAAGGAAGTCCTTAATACATTGAAAATAAAATACAATAAAAAAAACAAATTAAACTAAAGAAAGTAAAAAAGGAAAATCACAGTAAAATTTGCTGTAAAACATACCGATGCTGGAGGAGGGGGTGGAATGATGTTTAAAATTGCGCTTACAAATCAATGATCTGCGTCATTTCAAACCCTGTTGAAGAATCATTCATCTTCTGTTATGAAAGAGAAGGTTACAATCCTATCAATACATTGTTAATCATAGGTTGCACACCAGCCACAGTGTTAACAACGTGGAAGTACACTTCAAATATAAATCAATATATAATCCCTGCATCTTATAAATTATAATTTTTTCTACTCAGATTTCTTACAGTTTAATTTCATGTATTTATTATCAAAATATACCTTGCATTGGCTAAATTTCATGTGCTTTTACTGTTATTTGTTATTAGCTGTGACTGAAGCTATTCAATTCTTCATGTAGAAAATGTATTTGGTGTTGGTAGTAATTTATGATCCTGCTGTTCCTTGTCACATGTTTTGTGGCAGTTGCTTCTGAAACAGCATGTTCCTTATACGGTGAAAAAAATGAATTGCTTGATCATTTAACTCAATAACTATGAACATGCTGATAATGAAAAAAACACTCACCAATGATGCAAAGTTCCTGTACTCCAGACATGGATGAGAAAATCACAAAAATACTCTCTTATGCTGCATGTTTCTGTCCACCAGACATTGACGAGTGTATCACAAACAACCCGTGTATGAATGATGGCCAGTGTATCAATGTACGAGGGGGCTACCAGTGTCTGTGTCCCCCACAATGGACCGGCAAGACATGCAGTGATGGTAAGATTACTCTTGTTATATGTATAGACAGTGATGTGGGCTTACTGAACAACTCACGTGATAATCATAGGCAGTCATTGACAGTTAATCATTGAAGGTGGCTGTTGCGTAGTTGATATGGTGTTCACAAAGCAATTAGGAGATCACGAATTTGATCCCCACTGTGGGAGCGTTCTTTAGATTTCCCCCTTTAGTACTTCAAGTAGCCCTAGGCAGGGCTCCAGATAAGGGGCGTATTTGCGTAAATACGCATCAGAGTTCCCGAAAAACAATTTCAAAATATTTCCAGATCGTACTGATACGTCCTGAAAATTTTGGTTACACATTAAACTCTTTTAAAATGCGTCATGAAAAACACGGAACTGGACTATTCCAATCAGTACCATTCATAAACAAATATGGCATCAAAACTGAAGCCAAAATGGACAACAAATTGGGAAAAATACTCATAGTCTCAGCCCCTAGTAGTGTGAATTATTAACGTTGAAAGAGATGAATTTATAGCTTCATCACCACTGCCATCACTGTTTTATTTTTGGTAAATTGATTGTTAATTGCATTGATTCGAGAAAGAAAGCTTGTGTTTGGGGTTGTTTTTAAGCCGGTACCTCTCATTACCCTTTCAAATTTTTAAATTTTAAGGTCGCCGTGGTGTAATGGATATGGTGTCCGCCTAGCGCCTGGAGGGTCACGGGTTCGATCCCCACCGTGGGAGCGTTCTTTAGATCTCCCCCAAAGACACCAAGTACTGGTTCTAGGCCCAGGAAAGGGACTCGAGAGCATTTATATAAGCCTTAGGCTTTCGATGCAATCAAGCTAAAATAAATAGGTTTAAACTAAATTTTTAAATACCCCCACAACAATTTTTTAAGGGGTAAAATACCCCCATCTTTAAAAAAAACAGGGGGTGAAATACCCCCCTCAGCAGCCCGAAAAATTATCTGGAGCCCTGGCCCTAGGCCTTTGATGAAATTGACCTGAAATAAATGGGTCTAAAACTAAAAGTACACATGTTATGTGTGTGTGCAGTGATATGGCCCTACTTTACAACTCACATGATAATAACGCACACACTTTTATTTTTCGGACTCTGTATGTATATACATGTACTTAGTCAAAGTAGAAGACCACCTTGTAGTATTTGGATTGTTTTTTGTTTTTGTAGATTCTTGGCATATGATTCTGAATGAAAATTATTTTTCAGCTAATGTATTAATAAAATTAACATTAGTGCTTGTTTGTAAAACTGAAAGCAGTAAAAAGTAGCATTTTTGATGGCTGGTCTGTAGTGTATAAATTCTTATGTGATAACATTATTTTCGTAATTTTGTGTTGTTGTTTAAAAGCCACATCATTTTAGGAGAACTGCTTTAATTTGCAAAATAAGTACACATCAATTACTTTGTATTTAATTAAGAATCCACATTGCATACTTATTGAAGATTTTAATCTGTGCAACCTGTCACATTGACCATGTCACATTGTATACACTGTTTTAAGACTTCAATGAATGCAACCTGACCAACCCATGTCTCCATGGTGGCACATGCACCAACACCATCGGTGGTTTCCGTTGCTTCTGCCCCCAGGCTTGGACTGGAACAGTCTGTGAGAAAGGTACGTTGTCATGAGTTAGGTTCTGCCCCAGGCTTGGACTGAAACAGTCTGTGAGAAAGGTACGTAGTCATGAGTTAGTGTTTGCCCCAGGCCAGGACTGGAACAGTCTGTGAGAAAGGTACGTAGTCATGAGTTAGGGTCTGCCCCAGGCTTGGACTGGAACAGTCTGTGAGAAAGGTACGTAGTCATGAGTTAGGGTCTGCCCCAGGCTTGGACTGAAACAGTCTGTAAGAAAGGTACGTAGTCATGAGTTAGGGTCTGCCCCAGGCTTGGACTGAAACAGTCTGTGAGAAAGGTATGTAGTCATGAGTTAGGGTCTGCCCCAGGCTTGGACTGGAACAGTCTGTGAGAAAGGTATGTAGTCATGAGTTAGGGTCTGCCCCAGGCTTGGACTGGAACAGTCTGTGAGAAAGGTACGTAGTCATGAGTTAGGGTCTGCCCCAGGCTTGGACTGGAACAGTCTGTGAGAAAGGTACGTAGTCATGAGTTAGGGTCTGCCCCAGGCTTGGACTGAAACAGTCTGTGAGAAAGGTACGTAGTCATGAGTTAGGTTCTGTCCCAGGCTTGGACTGGAACAGTCTGTGAGAAAGGTTAGTAGTCATGAGTTAGTGTCTGCCCCAGGCTTGGACTGGAACAGTCTGTGAGAAAGGTACGTAGTCATGAGTTAGGGTCTGCCCCAGGCTTGGACTGAAACAGTCTATGAGAAAGGTAATTAGTCATTAATTAGGTTAACATAGTGAAGATAAAACCCTTACCACTCAGGTATGCACTTTGACAAAGTTGTAGTCCCTTAGACAATTAAATGTAAGCTAGGAACTTTCTGATAAGATTCAAATTTAAGGCTTTATTTCCAACCATAAGGTACTGTTTAGCAGCAAACAGCATAAAACCTGAACAGACAGCGAGTTACTTGCAGGCTGTTCTGGTTTTATGCTGGTTGCATATTGCCATTTTTAACTCGGCTGTTTTAGAGAAAACCTGAGGTATTGTCATAGCCAGCTTGTCGTCCGCCGTCTGCGTCGTGCTAAAACCTTAACATTTTGTTAACGTTTTGAACATTTGCTCTAAAATCGAAGTGCTTCAACCTACAACTTTGAAACTTCATATGTAGCTGCACCTTGATGAGTTCTACATGCCACACCCTTTTTTGGGTCACTAGGTCAAAGGACAAGGTCACTGTGACCTCTAAAAAAAAATGTATGACAAGCTTTCATTTATTCAAAACTGAAACCGCAGCCGAGCATGGCACCCGTTATGCGGTGCTCTTGTTACATTACCTCTGAGCAGGAAAAGGTTAAGTTTGAAAGCGGTGTACCAGCTTAACATTTCTGTATTAAAAAATGAAGTTTCATGTTAAATGCCAAAATGCAAAAAAAGGATCTAATGCATGTCTTAAAGTTTTGTCCCAGAATTGCCATTGCAATTATCACAGGCTTATCAGGGATGATACCTTCCGCTTTAAGAGTATTTTTTGTTCAAAGGAACTGTCAATTTAGCAAAAATCAAGTTTAACCATAAGGTGATGTCCCTTATTATCCTGTGTGGACCACACCAGCTAGTCTCGTACAACACTTCACATACATGCATTAAGCCCCATTTTCCCACAGCAAGGCTCAAATGCTCAATATTTCCATGATATTGTTGGTTTGTCAGATGTGAACGAGTGTGACCAGACACCATCAGTATGTCAGAATGGAGGTACCTGCTACAACTCCTATGGTTCCTACGTATGCAGGTGCCCCTTTGAGTGGATTGGGCTGCAGTGTACTGAAGGTGAGCGTCTTGTTATGTTTAATATCAAGTGTACGATGTCTACAATACTTTTGAATACCAGTTAATTCTCAGGGCCAAAACTCACAAAAAATCTTAAGTTACAATATCAATTTAATCTATGACATGCATTTAAAAAAAAATCACTCATAATATACTATCTCTTTTATGAAGATAGTCCAAACTTCAGACTCTCTCCCCAACATTCACAGATGAGTGACCATAATATGTAGATTATTGCAGAGAAATGGATTTTAACTTTGACTAGTTTTGCAGTATTATGGTCCCATTTTTTGTGGAATTTGTTTGTGTCCCTTTAACTACTGAGTGATGCTTGCTAAAATGTTCTCAGTTTTATTACTTAAATGTGTATATGAACGTAACAAAAAGAATTTTGACTGACCAGTTTTAGTGAGATGACCCTTTACATTAATGCACTAAGTTTTCAAAGAACGAGGCTAAGATATTGATTGTTTTTCTACTCATGTGTTTTATCATGTGCAATTCATGTTAACTTATGATGCTTTACCATTACAGACAAGGATGAATGTGCGGAGCTGCGGCCGTGTAATAACGGTGGTACCTGCACCAATCAGCCTGGAGGCTATACCTGCCAGTGTCCCCTCGGATGGTCCGGCAAGAACTGTAATACAGGTGGGTGATCAAGTTTTGAAGCCTGGCTCTGGGAAAACATGTCTTCATGCATGTGCGTAAAGTGTGATCTAAGACTAGCCTGTGCAGTCTTCACTGGGACAACACTTTCCTCCTTGACTGGTTCAGTCTTCATTGGGACAACTCTTTCCTCCTTGACTGGTTCAGTCTTCACTGGAACAACACTTTCCTCATTGACTGGTTCAGTCTTCACTGGGACAACACTTTCCTCCTTGACTGGTCCAATCTTCACTGGGACAACACTTTCCTCCTTGACTGGTTCAGTCTTCACTGGGACAACACTTTCCTCCTTGACTGGTCCAATCTTCATTGGGACAACACTTTCCTCCTTGACTGGTTCAGTCTTCACTGGAACAACACTTTCCTCATTGACTGGTTCAGTCTTCACTGGGACAACACTTTCCTCCTTGACTGGTCCAATCTTCACTGGGACAACACTTTCCTCCTTGACTGGTTCAGTCTTCACTGGGACAACACTTTCCTCCTTGACTGGTTCAGTCTTCACTGGGACAACACTTTCCTCTTTGAATGGTTTTGTTTTCCTTTAAATGACAAATTCCATAAAAGCAGAAAGTGTCTTCCCTGATCAGCCTACATACGCTAATCTATGATGACACTTTACGCAATTACACTACGCCATGTTTTTCAAGAGCAAGGGTCATCTATTTCACATCAAAAGGACTTTTACATAGATATCCATAGTTGTGGGAAATATGGAATGAATTTACAAAGAAAACTGTAATGTTTGGAATAGTTGTAAGTAATTATAACAACAAGGAAAAACTAAAAATAAGAATGTGCTTGCCGTTGGTTTGGAATCCAGGGACATCTAGAAACAAAAGCTGATCTATTACATGTACCATTTTCACCAGCAAGCCTTAAAACTTGCATGGTAGTTGAAACGCTTTGCAGATATAGATGCTTTTGGTAAATTTTTGCTGGATAGTGTTAGAAACTCTTTTGATTGATGCATATCAATAAGCAAACATTTAAAACATTTGTCTTAGTCTGGCATGGTATAAAGCTTGTTTGAATATCTTGTTTGGATATATTTCATACAAATGTCCTCTATTTCAGCATAATTGCTAGCATTATAAAATTATGGCATTTGAATTGTTTGTTGATTTTAACATTGATAACATCATTTGTATAATATATCTGTATAGCTGTACACATGTGTATACAATTTTTACCATCTGTCCATGTTTTCTGTATGTTTTCAGACATCAATGAGTGTGAATTCTCCCCATGTTTCAATGGGGGTATCTGTTTCAACAGTCTGGGCTCCTTCACATGCGAGTGCAAGCCAGGCTGGCATGGACCTGTGTGTAGAAATGGTACCTCTCTCAGTTTTCTTTGTTTCATGTTAGAAATGGTGCCCTATTAAACATATACGTTCACAACATCTGATTTAACCAATGAAATATTGCCACTGGTATGTTTCAGATTGAGTATCTTAATATAAAGTAACTAAATGTCTCTGTAATACTAGTATGTAATTTTAATACTAACTATTATAATCAGACTGCAATGAAACATATGAGTCTTGCTCTTGGAAAATGGGGTTTAATGCATATTAGCCTTGTTCTGAGAAAGCTGGGCTTTATGCATGTGCGCAAAGTGCTCTCAGATTAGCCTGTGCAGACCTTATAAGGGACGACACTTTCTGCCTAATGACAGAATTTTTGTTAAGAGGAATTTCCTTTAAATGAAAAATGTCTTCAAAACGAAAAGTGTCATCCCTGATTAATCTGAGATGACGCTTTTCACACGTTCATTTAGCCCACTTGTCCCAGAATGATGCATAACGTATCTCTTTTCAGATACAAACGAGTGCCTTGTGAATACACAGATCTGTGAGCATGGCGGCATTTGCATGAACCTGCAGGGCAGCTACCAGTGCAACTGCACCAAGGGTTGGGGAGGCCAACACTGCGAGAAAGGTACGTACACATGCAGTCTTCATATAGCAGTCTCTGCTCCACCCACCACAGTTTAACCCTTTACCCCTCAGATGTGTATTTTTTGGCCAGTTTGTAGTCCCTCAAAATCAAATTAAGTTAAAGACTTTTCTGAATAGATTCAAGTTTTAAAAGCTTCATATGCAACTCAAGATACTTATGAGAATCAAACAGCAAAAAACATGAAGGTCTTTGCAAGTCACTTGAAAGCTGTTCTGGTTTTATGCTGGTTGCACAAAGCCATTTTCACTCTGAGTAGGAAAGGGTTTAAGAAATACTGCAGATGAATTTTAGAATGGAATGTGTTTGACGTGTGTAGTAGGTCATTTATCTTACTTTTTTATTTGACTCTGCAGACGTTGAACCTTGTCTGCGTATTGAGTGTCTACACGGTGGTTACTGCGCGGAGACGGCAAACAACTCCGGGGTGTATACTTGCAAGTGCCCTGATGCATGGACAGGCGACAAGTGCCAATACGGTACATCTAACATTGTTTGTAACTGCATCTCAGTGGCAACATTATTTTTAATCTGGATCTTCATGACTTTTGTTTTGTTAGGAAGCATGTGCAGCCATTTTGGAAAGAAATTATGCAGTATATATCTGATGTGGTTGGCTGATTCACTTTATTTGTATTTGATGTTTTGTAAGAGGCAATTTAATTGGCTGTGGCCTTTTCACACCAGAGCAGTAAAAGTATTGATGAATACCTCACAATGTATTGACTTTTAAGAAGCAGCTTTTTCAAATAGCTATTCGCCCGTATAGACTACCTGTGTTTGAAATTTAATTTCACTGAGTAAAAAATAGTCACACTCGGGGAGCGGGCAACCGTTAATATCCATCCCGGATCATATAGTGATAAATGAATTTATCCATGCTTCCAGTTTAATTAAAGAGGTATATAAGCTTTAATAATTATAAAATGATAATCAATTTGATTGTTAAATGAATTGTATTGCTTTCAGACGTAAATGAGTGTGTTCAGTACCGGCCATGCAAGAACCAAGCTCGCTGTGTAAACCTAGAGGGTTCCTTCGAATGTATTTGTCCCGCCGGCCTTGAGGGTGTAACGTGCGAAATAGGTGCAATAATTATATGGACCATTTTATCATTCTTTGTTTTATTTGATAGTGTTTTTTTTCAGACAAAGCTAAACTATTTACAAACATGTAATGATATCAAATTGAATAGAATCAAAGGAGCACTTGCATAGTACAACAATTAATGTTGTAATATTTTATATCACTATATCTTTACACTCATAAATTGTTTTATCAATAAATCTATCACTTATTGCGTGGTAGCTTTAATCAAGCTTGCCTTTTGTATTATTTATTTTTTTTGTATAATTTAATCGATCCATAATTTATAATAACTTTGCATTAAATAACTAACTACAGATTCTCATGTTTGATTAATAGAACCTCTTTCTTGGAAAACTTGGTTTGGACCATGTGTGAAAAATGTTGTCTCAGATTGAGGTCCACACAGGCTAATCAGGGACAAACCTTTTTGCCTAAACTGAAGGCCTGTTTAAAAAAGACTTCCTTGAAACAAAATATTATATAAAAGTGGAAAATGTCGTCCCTGATTAGACTGTGTGGACTGCACACGCTAATCTGGGATGACACATTACGCACATGGATTAAGCCCAGTTTTCCCAGAACGTGGCTTGAAATACACGTTGATAAGTTGTGATGTTCTGCTCCAGACAAGAACGAATGCCTTGACTTCCCCTGCAAGAACAACGGCACATGCACCAACACCTTTGGCTCCTTCTACTGCACCTGTGACCCCGGCTGGACTGGGAACCTGTGCACCACAGGTAGAGCAATCACCATGAAATATGTATTTTAAACAGGAACTGCAATTATAGAAAAAGATTTTTTGTCCCCTACCGGTTTCACCAGAGGGGACTTATGGTTTTCGCTCTGTGTGTCTGTCTGTCTGTCTGTCTGTGAGTCTGTCACACTTTTCTGGATCCTGCCATAACTTCAAAAGTTCTTAATATTTTTCATGAAACTTGAAAAATGGATAGATTGCAATATGGAAAGTATGCACGTCATTTCATTTTGTTCCTATGTAAAAAATTCTGGTTGCTATGGCAACAAATAGACTAGAAATACTGATGAAAATGGTGGTTTTCTGGATCCTGCGATAACTTTAAAAGTTCTTAGTATTTTTTGATGAAACTTGAAGCATGGATAGATTGCAATATTGACATTATGCACGTCATTTTATTTTGTTCCTATGTAAAAAATTTTGGTTGCTATGGCAACAAATAGACTAGAAATACTGATGAAAATGGTGGTTTTCTGGATCCTGCGATAACTTTAAAAGTTCTTAATATTTTTTCATGAAACTTGAAACATGGATAGATTGCAATATGGACATTATGCACGTCATTTTATTTTGTTCCTATGTAAAAAATTTTGGTTGCTATGGCAACAAATAGACTAGAAATACTGATGAAAATGGTGGTTTTCTGGATCCTGCGATAACTTTAAAAGTTCTTCATATTTTTTCATGAAACTTGAAACATGGATAGATGGCAATATGGACATTATGCACGTCATTTCATTTTGTTCCTATGTAAAAAATTCTGGTTGCTATGGCAACAAATAAATATAAAAAATTGTGACAATGGTGGAGCCGGTAGGAGACATATATTGCTTGGCAATAGTCTTGTTTACCCTTACCCGCACATATGCAAAGTGTCAATAGCTATATGCAACCAACATAAAAACAGAACAGCCTTACAGTTACTGGCAGTCTGTTTTGGTTTTATGCTGTTTGCTGCTCATCAGTATCTTTGGTTTGGAAATGAACGTTTTGAAAGTTTAATCTTGTAAGAAAGGACTTAAATTTCATCTTGATTTTCTCAGGGACTACAAACGTGTCAAAGTGCATACATGAGTGGTATAGGGTTAAACATGAACTGCTATAATGGAATATGTATTTTATAATAAATTACAATGACAGAATATGAATGTTTATAACAAGAACTGCTGCTAAATGATGGAATATTGTTTGTTGAGAAGATCTGCAATTATGGATTACGTATTTTAACATGAGAAAATATTTAGGCGAAGAACATTTACTGCAATGATATATTGTGTATTTTTACAAGAACAGCAATTATGGAATATGGGTTTGAAAAATAACTGCAATTATTGATTACATATTTTTAACAACTGTTTCAACTAAAATAAATTAAATTCAGCTTTAAAAATGGCGATTTAGGTAGTATTATTACAGTTTGGTCACATTTCTTTCTTTTCAAACCCTGTGGCACCTTATGAGTATCCTACGTCACGGCGCCAAAAATGATTATGTAAACTTTTAGATATCCTGTGTCACAACGCCAAAAATGATTATGTGGCACCTTATGCGTATCCTACGTCATGGCGCCAAAAATGATTATCTTTGTGACTATATTGCGTCACGGCGTCTAAAATGATAATCTATTGTTTCCCAAAGTTCGTTTTAAGTTGCGTTGTGTAATTTTTTGATTTGACTTAAATGTCCCAGATTCGTAGATTATTCATCAGTTTGCATAATAAGGCAACAAGTCTTTTTGTAGCATATAACAACTTTTATTCTTGATTAAATATTGTATTGTAAATGTATTCTATTCTTATTTGTATTGTAATTCTTCTTTAAGAAATTGAGACAAGAAATAATCAGTAAAGAAATAAACAAGATACTCCAACACAAAATATAATCCGTCCAGAAAAAACAAATGTCCCAATGTCCGCCTATCTCGCACTATCCCGTGAAGCCGCTAAATTGGGATGTTTACTGTGCTAGTTCAAAACCACTTGGCTTGAATGGCTCGAATAGAGGTTTCAACACGGTCCGTTTTATACAAAAATGGTGACCTTGGTGCTGACCTACTTGTTTTAGGGAGTAAACAGCGTTATCCATCACTTTGACACAAACTCATAACCATAAAAAAATATAACTATAAACGGGATATAACAATGTCCATCACTTTTTGGTCGTTAAATTATTTCTTACTATATAGGCTTATTTAACCTGTTTATATAAGCTGTTTACATAAGCAGTTCGTGTATAATTAATATTTTATTGACCGCAAGATATGGTCGAATGTGCGTCATTCCTGTCCTAAATGTATTTTGCCCGTGACAATGCATCTCATGTTACTAAAATAGTGATGACCATATAGAAATAGTGTTACAAACCCCCTTGAACAGCAAAACATGGAACACATTTTAACTGTGATTTTATCTAAAATACATTTTAACTAGAGGAAACCAGTTTGAAAGAGTGATTTCATAGTTTCTTTTAACCCTTTAAGTGCTGGAACCGAATCTTAAAGGCCTTTGCAAACAGTTTGGATCCAGATGAGACGCCACAGAACGTGGCGTCTCATCAGGATCCAAACTGTTTGCTATTCTGATAGTGTTCTTTGAAAAAAATCGAAGAAAATGCTAATTTTAGAAATTCAGCAGAAGACATTTTAGCAGAAGACAAATTTCCCAGCATGCAAAGGGTTAAAAGCAGACTGCCCTGGCTAAGCTGAAACAACACTTTACGCACATGTATTCAGTCCAGTTTTCCCAGCAGAATAAGGCTAATAGTATTTTTCTCTGTACACAGACCAGCCAGAGTGCACAATGATGCGAGAACCGTGCACTGGTCATGGAGTGTGTATTGAACTACAAGGATCGTACAAATGTAACTGTACAAATGGATGGAGAGGTGACATCTGCGACATTGGTAAGGGGACCTGGTCTCAAAACAGTCTACTGCACAATTGTAATTATCATAACACTACCTACTGTGTGAGTGAATTACACAATTATGTGTAATTGTACTATCCAATCTTATGTTATTGTACTACAAATGTATTTTTTTGTACGACATGTTCTTTTTTCATTGTACTACACAACCTTGGATATTGCTACACAATCTTGGGTCCTTGTACTACAAAATCTTGGGTCATTGCACTACACAATCTTGGGTCATTGTATTACACAATCTTGGGTCATTGTACTACACAATTTTGGGTCATTGTATTACACAATCTTGGGTCATTGTACTACACAATCTTGGGTCACTGTAATTCACAATATTGGGTCATTGTACTACACAATATTGGGTCATTGTACTACACAATCTTGGGTTATTGTACTACACAATCTTGGGTTATTGTGCTACACATAATTGGGTTTTGTACTACATAATCTTTTGTAGTGTACAATACAATATTGAGTCATTGTATTACACAATCTTGGGTCATTGTACTACACAATATTGGGTCATTGTACTACACAATCATGGGTCATTGTACTACACAATCTTGGGTCATTGTACTACACAACTTTGTTCATTGCACTACACAATATTGGGAAATAGTATTACACAACCTTGGGTCATTGCACTACACAATATTGGGTCATTGCACTACACAATATTGGGTCATTGCACTACACAATCTTGGGTCATTGCACTACACAATATTGGGTCATTGTACTACCCAATCTTGTGTCATTGTACTACACAATCTTTGACCATTGTACTACACAATATTGGGTCATTGCACTACACAATCTTGGGTCATTTTTCTACCAAATCATGAATCTTTGTGCTACACAGTAGTGAGTAATAACATGCAGACAACACAATTGCGTGTAATTATACTTCACAATCTTGTGTCATTGTGCTACACAATCTTGTTTTTGTCAATGCACTACACGCTTCTTATGGTCAATCTTCCGCAACTTCTGATTGACGCACAGCAGTTTTTAGTACTTTTATGTAAAATTTAGGTATGTTCAACAGATAGATATAGTTCAGTAGAGCAAAATACTTTGAAAGTGGTTCACACATTTCCAAATCCCAACTTGTGTGGGGCTTTCTAATGAAGTTATTTAAAAGAATGTCCATTCTCTAACGTCCTATCTTTAATTGAAATTGGTTTGTTGTCAGTAACTAGCATAATGCTTAACCAGAATAACATATGTATAGGCTAACTGACTACAGTAATATGACTGAAATACTGTTTATTGTGATTAACCCTTTGAAGGCTGGGAAATTTGTCTTCTGCTAAAATGTCGTCTGCTGAATTTCTAAAATTAGCATTTTCTTCGATTTTTTTTCAAAGAATACTAACAGAATAGCAAACAGTTTGGATCCTGATGAGACGCCACATTCTGTGGCGTCTCATCTGGATCCAAACTGTTTGCAAAGGCCTTCAAAATTCAGTTCCCGCACTGAAAGGGTTAAATACGGTAAATAAACAATAATAAAACTCAATTTCTTTTCAATATCAGATGTTCCCGAGTGTCTTACAGTGACTTGTAAGAACAATGGCACGTGCATGGAGTTGCCAGGCTCCTTTGAGTGCAAGTGCCCCAAGGGGTGGACTGGAAAATATTGCGAGAATGGTATGTGTTGTTTCATTGTATATTTTGTAAGCCAGAGGTGAGTTTTCTTCTGGAGGAAGTCACCAATTGGAATTTCCAATTGAGTACTATTCAAAATTGTCAAGCGGCATCATTTTTAACATGCACTTGTTCAGTTATTTTAAAATGCTCCCTTTTAAGAAATTCTATTGTTGCAATGTTATGATTGTCCTTTTTGAAGACGTAATTTATTTTGCTTTTTGCACATGTTATGTTATTGCCCTTTTTGCAGATGTCCATTAAGTGCCCTGTTTGTAGACATCAATTTATTGCCCTTTTTGTAGACATCAATTTATTGCCCTTTTTGCAGACATCAATTTATTGCCACTCTTTTCAGACGTCAATCTGTGTCTGGCTATAGAATGTCTGAACAACGCCACCTGTGTGAATGTGGCTGGCACGTATCGCTGTCAGTGTATGGATGGGTGGACGGGAGAATTCTGTGGGATTGGTAAGCATCTTCAATGGTCACGTTTTACTTAACCCTTTGCATGCTGGGAAATTTGTTGTCTGCTAAAATGTCGTCTGCTGAATTTCTAAAATTAGCATTTTCTTTGATTTTTTTCAAAGAATACAATCAGAATAGCAAACAGATTGCATCCTGATGAGACGCCACGTTCTGTGGCGTCTCATCTGGATCCAAACTGTTTGCAAAGGCCTTCAAAAGTCGGTTCCAGCACTGAAAGAGTTAACTTTCTTAACGGGAGAATTCTGTGGGATCGGTAGGCATCTTTGTCACGTTTTACTTAACCCTTTGCATGCTGGGAAATTTGTTGTTGCTAAAATGTTGTCTGCTGAATTTCTAAAATTAGCATTTTCTTCTATTTTTTTAAAGAATACTATAAGAATAGCAAACAGTTTGGATCCTGATGAGATGCCACCTTCTGTGGCGTCTCATCTGGATCCAAGCTGTTTGCAAAGGCCTTCAAAGTTCGGTTCCAGCACTGAAAGAGTTAACTTTCTTTGACAAATCTAAAAAGGCTAAAAAATATGAGGATGCATAATAATTAATCTAAATTTTTAGTTGATTTCAGTAATTAATGATGGGAAAACATGGCTTAATTCATGTGCTTTAAGTACCAGATTAGATATATATTTTAAAATATTTTCTAAATAAATGAGAGGCATAAAGCGTTGCACTTGGCCATGTTTTTTGGAGAAATTTGGTTCCTCGATTCGTCATTTTTCACTAGTGTAGAATATATATAAAAACATCAAACATAAACTAATGTAATAGTTTAGTATTGTCTGCATCTGCATAATCACATGTGGACTTTTGGTTATAAAATTAGAAACTTTGATATGCTATTATTAAGTTATTGTATGTTATCTTTATGAAGCCTATTTTTAAAGAAAAACAAATCCAAATAAAAATTTGTCATTTCATTTGTTTCAGATGAAGACGAATGCAAAATCAAAAATCCATGTCTCAATTCTGCTACGTGTGTGAACACTATTGGTTCCTATAGATGTCTCTGTCCGGCAGGATATGAAGGCCCCCAATGTGAACTGAGTATGTACCATGTAGCTGGATAAAAACAGGAATGACATATGTTCCATCTTAATTGAGGCTTGTTTTTGAACAACTGGACTTGATTCATGTTCTTAAAGTATCGTCCCAAAATAGCCTGTGCAGTGTGCACAGGCTAATCAGAGAAAACATGTTCTGCCTAGACTTGATTTTTTTTAGAGCGTGGAACATTTTAATTTTTCCAGCATTCAAATCCTTCATGTTATGTCTTGTACAAACTGCATTTTATTTGGGTAAAGCATGAAGAAGAATGGCAAACATTTCTTTTTTTCAAATTTGTAATATTTACTTTTTATTTACAGTTGTCTTGGAATTAGCTGAATTTTATTTCACTTGAAATGTTTACTGTAGTGTAGATAACCTTTAATTGGCATGTTTGTTAAATCAAAAGGGAAATATTCCACATGTTCCAGGAAAAACAAAAAGTTGGACTGTTCGAATACAGAGTTTAAGGTTTTACATTCTGGTATATTAATCTATAAACATCTAATATCCAACGAAAGCCACAGGAAAACATCGTATTATGATTAAATAACTTTTTTTTGTTCTATTTATAGATGTGTATTCTGTTCTATTTATAGATGTGTATTATGTTCTATTTATAGATGTGTATTCTGTTCTATTTATAGATATTAATGAATGCCTAAGGAGCCCGTGTAGGAATAATGGAACCTGTGTGGACAATCCTGGAAGTTATGAGTGCATCTGTGGAGACCAGTGGTCCGGAAAGAACTGTGACAACGGTATGGCATTGATTGTGTTATCTGGGCAGAACTGTCACAACATTATCGCATTGATTGAACCAATATATAGATAGAGTAAAACTTTTTCCCTTAATTTATTCTCAAGCCTAATTAAGGCTTATTGAGACACTTAAAGTCATTTCCCTAGGTAGTACCAGAACTTTGTGTCTCTTGAATATTTGTGTGTACACTCCCTCAGTGGGGAATTTGACTTAGTGGTGAACAGTGGAGTATCATCCTTGAACTATGCCCATCTTTTTGATGAATCTTGTGGTCACCCATCCAGGAAGTATCCATAGCTTAACTTGAAAATGCATTCAGTTCTCTTAAAACGCATCAATTAAAAGCTAGCTTTACAGCAAGGCGGATGAAAGTGACCATATTCACTACATTTCAGACACTGACAAATGCTTCAACAATTAGTGTAGTCATGGGGTCACATGCAAAAACATAAAATATAAACATAAAAATATTAAATATATAGGAATATAAGAACTAATTGGTGAACAGTCTGGTATCATCTCTAAACTATGCCCATCTTTAAGAGGTTGCCATGGATATAGTGTCTGTCTAGCAACTGGGAGGTCATGAGTTTGAGCCAGTTTTCTTTAGATCTTCCGAAAAGAAACCAAGTACTGGTTCTACTCATGAAATGTTCTCAAGAGTTTTACAATAATCTTTAAGCTTTTGATGCAATTAGGCTTAAATTAATATGTTTAGATTTAACAACTTTTAGAATCAAACACAGTTATAAACATTAAATGATTAAATATATCAGAATTATAGAACTTAGAGATGAACCGTTTAGTATGGTTCCTGAATTATTTCAAACACAGACGACTGCTTCAACAGCCCATGTAGTCACTGGGCCGCATGCATTGACATAAAATATTAAAATACAATTATTAAATATATAGGAGTAATACATGGTAAACATGCAGTCAGGTATCATCTCTGAACTCTGCCCAC
Organism: Dreissena polymorpha; assembly: GCF_020536995.1. NCBI lineage: Eukaryota > Metazoa > Mollusca > Bivalvia > Myida > Dreissenidae > Dreissena > Dreissena polymorpha. The sequence goes on from NC_068360.1 coordinate 88,845,542, forward strand.
CTTTGGGGTGGCGTTGTAGGTATGGTGTTTGCTTAGTGTTCTGGAGGTCATGGGTTTGATCCACACTGTGGGAGCGTTCTTTAGATCTCCCTCAAAGACACCAATACTGCTTCTCCTGAGGGAACAGACGGGAGATCTCAAATTTTTCCCATGTTTCAGACACTGACGAATGCTCCAACAATCCATGCAGTCACGGGGCCACATGCAGGAACACTGTGGGCGGGTTTGTGTGTGAGTGCGCGCCAGGCTGGACCGGTCCCCTGTGTAAGATAGATGAGAATGAGTGCAGTCGGGGACCATGCCTAAATGGAGGTCGCTGTGAGAACACCATTGGCTCCTTCCGGTGCGTGTGTGCGGAGGGATGGACGGGCTCGATCTGCGACAAAGGTACGTACGGATCGAGTGGTCATTGTTGGCTCAGGTATTTCTTAAAAGTACCTCGGGTAGTCTTAAGAACACTATAATGTACCCTGGGTACAGAAGATATGCTTAAATGCATCCAGCCATTCTCAGGGGTACTTTTTAAGATTTTTTCTGTACTCCTGGTAATTTATAGTGTACTTAAGAGTGTCAGTGGTAATTTTAAGTAGTACCTGGCCAGACAATGGTCAATCAAGTGCAAGTTGGAGTGTTTTTTACCAGTCAAATTGGAAAAATCAATGTGGTTTACAGTCAGATTGGAAATGTCTTCAAAATAAACAATTTACATATTTAACATCTTTTTCTTTGATTCTTTCACTTAAGCATTTGTTTCCAGATAGAAAGATTACAGTGCATGTTTCAGATCTTTGCAGATTATTCTGTCAGATATTTGCGATTTTTTCTTCAAATTTGAACAACAAAATTAGTTGTGAAGTTTCCAAATATTTACAAATAATGAGAGGACTCATAATTATGCAAGAAAACAAATCATTAAAATATATGGACTTTCACCGTGTCAGTAGACTATTTGATAACGGTATTCATTTGCAGACATTAACGAGTGTCTGGTTGCCGAGATATGCAAGAATGGAGGGACATGCCAGAACCTGTTTGGCTCCTACCGATGTATCTGTCAGCCAGCGTGGACTGGTATTGACTGCACTGCGGGTACGTTACAATGTAGTGATCAAAATAAGAAGTTTTTTCTATAAAAACTACTTAAGGTAGCGCACCTGTAATGATTTCCCGTGATTAATTTTACGATTATTGCGATGATCGGTTATTTCGGAGAGATGAATTTTATTTTTTTCAATTTCGAATTTTGATATATGTTTACGTAATTCCTTTATAATACAGTATTTTCACAATAAATATTGACTTTGATCCAAATATCATCTGAAAAATACGATTTCGCGATTTCTTCAAAGATCGAAGAGCCTTTTTACCTGTTTACTTATGAATATCTAATTTAAGCTTCTATTGATGTGAAGTTGTCACGGCCGAATGGTAAAGGCTATAACTTGAAATCTTTTGGGATCTTCCCGCGCAGGTTCGAATCCTGCAGACATCGCATACTTTTTGTGATGCGTTTTATTTCTTTTCTAACATAAATGATTGAATACAGCATATTACACACATGCATTAAACCCAGTTTTTCCAGAACGAGGCTCAAATGTATATTTGCAGACGTGAATGAGTGTGCGCGTGTTGAGTGTCTCCATGGCGGCAGGTGTACCAACCTGAACGGCTCTTACAAGTGCGACTGTCCCGACAACTGGAGCGGCGATATTTGTCAGATTGGTGAGTAAACTTTGCCATTTTAGACAGAAGTCAAAGTTCAAACATTTGTACATGAGGGGAGTTTTATCCACAAAGCAATTCTTGGTTACGTGTTTGCTAATCAAGTTACAAACGTTTTCTCTGTTTCACTGTAATAAACCTTTCCCGATTTTTGAATTAAACAGTAAATAGATAAATCATCAATGAAGCCAGCCTCAACATTTGTTAAATGATGAAATTTTCTATCCTAATTTCCCACATAGATCCAGTTTTAAAGTTAACAAATGGTTGTCAACTTAAAAGAGAACAATCATAGTTTGTGGTACATTATTTATTTGTTATTTTCTTGTGCTCATATAAAAACATTATTTTCACTTGAACAATTTGTTGTAATATTGTTTTTGTTAAATCCATTTTTTTATTCAATTGAATATTAAAGTAAAAATTTGTTTTCATTCCAGATGTCAATGAATGCCTACAGGTAGACATATGCAGGAATGGTGGAACATGCCGCAACGTGATAGGCTCCTTCATCTGTGAGTGCCCCATGGGTTGGCATGGCGACACATGCGAGCTGGATATCAACGAGTGCGACCGAAAACCGTGCTACAATGGAGGTACCTGCGAGAATACTGACGGCTCATACAGTTGTGTCTGTCCCGCAGGCTGGACTGGCCCCACATGCCTAATTGGTGAGCACATGCTCTTTAGCTATAGGATCCTTTCATTACAGTTAATGATAGGTAATATAATTTACCTGCCTTATTAGTGAGAACACAATCTATAGTTTCAAATAGAATCTCAAGTTTGAGGTCATGATCTTAAGTTTAAAATAGAATCTTAAGTTTGTTACATGTATAGGATCTTAAGTTTGGTACATGTATAGGATCTTAAGTTTGATACATGTATACATGTAGGATCTTAAGTTTGATACATGTATACATGTAGGATCTTAAGTTTAATACAAGTATAGGATCTTAAGTTTGATACATGTATAAGTTTTAGGACATGGTCTTAAGTTTAAAGTAGGATCTTAAGATTGAGGACGTGATCTTAAGTTTAACCCATTTATGCCTAGTGGACTCTCCCATCCTTCTAAATTGGATCAATTTATTTCCAAAATTAGGGATGTCTAGTATATTTATTATGCTCCCCCAAAATTTTTGGGGGGATCATATAGTCGCCACTTCGTCTGTCCATGTGTCCTTCTGTCCGTGCACATTTTTTGTCCGGTCTATTTCTCAGCAACTAATGACCGGAATTCAATGAAACTTTATTGGAAGCTTCACTACCAAGAAGAGATGTGCATATTATCAGCGGGTTCTGGTCGGATGATTTTTCACAGAGTTATGGCCCTTTGAAATTTTCCATTAACTGTACATATAGTGCAATTCTTGTCCCCCCAACTACTGACTGGAATTCAATTAAGCTTTATGGGAAGCTTAACTACCTTGAGGAGATGCGCATGTTATTTGTGGGTTCTGGTTAGATGATTTATTTAGAGAGTTATGGCCCTTTGAAATTTTGAAAAGTTGCTAAACCATCCATCGTATTATTTTGTACAAAGTTATGCCCCTCAAGACGTTTCCTTTTATCTGAATATATAGTGCAGTATTGTGACAAAAAAATTTTTGGGGAGCATCACCCGTCTCCGACGGTTTCTTGTTTCTATATTTAGAATATTTTTTACAGAAATTCCTTTAAGCAAACAGCGTAGACCCTGATGAGACACCGCATCATGCGGCGTCTCATCTGGGTCTACGCTGTTTGCCAAGGCCTTTTTTCTAGACGCTAGGCATAAATGGGTTAATATATGATCTGATTGAGTTTTCTGACATGAGTAAAATATAGGATCTTAAGTTCAAATGCATGGTCTGAAGATTGGGGACATGATTTTTAGTTTTAAATAGTATCTTGGTTATAAGAACCTGACCTTTGGTTTAGAATATAGGATATAATTTTTATAACATAATCTTTAGTCGGAAAAAACTTCTTTTAAATCCATGTTTAGCTTGCACTTCATACTAAAATTAATGAAAGACTGTTTAATAGCTCTTCTAAAGGACAGATTTACCCCTAAATCCATCAAGCCCCTTACACAGGTCACAAGGATATCCCTTACCCATATCACATACAGACAAGCAACACTCATTTAACTCATTTGGCCATTTATTTAGTTGGGTTATTAAGCTCAGCATCCACAGTTTGATTTTGAATGGAAATGTTATCAATATCTGTTTAAATAAGAGTGAAGTTTCATTTTGCTGCTAAGCCATATATTTTTGGGAAAAACATCATGAAACACAAAACCTGTTCAACAAAACAATAATTAAATTAACAGTCCCCAAAGGCCATCAATGTAGAAGTTCAAAACCCCCATCATGTAATGTTTAATGGATTTAACTTGGTGATATCATGCACTAACTGAGAAGTAAATATTGCAGATATCAACGAATGTTTGACAACACCATGTCTGAACGGTGCTACGTGTGATAACACTCAGGGATCCTACAGGTGTCGCTGTACTGTAGGCTACAAAGGCGTCAACTGTGGCGAAGGTAGCTAAAAATGGTTCCCCATTTTGGGAATCAAGGTGTGGGACCTGTTCCTTGCCAAGAATTGCATCATTTATACTTAAATTGAAAAATTTTGGTATATTTTAAGGTTTGCTATCAAATGCAGGAAGTTTAAAATAATTAAAAAGTGTTTCAATTACCTATATGATGCATTTTATCTAAATAAGGAGTCTTTTTTGGAAACCCTCTTTTGTGAATTTTAGGAAATCATTTGGGAATAATACACTCTTTTTGACATTTTGAATAGGGATGCATAAAGGCCGCAAGTTTAACACAAAAAAAACACTCACATCTAACCAAGAACACAATCAAGTGTACTTTAGCATCCCTTAAATTTGAGGGTTGATTGTTTGGCTTTTTTTAGAGATTGTGGTTATATTTGCATGGTCTTAATTAAGCTTGCAGTCATATGATTTCAATGAGTCCCTTGAATAACGTGTTTAACATTTGTGAGAGTCATAAAGTAATGCAAAAGTGGAAGTTTTAAAGGCTCAAACATTTAGAACTCTGTGAATATTAGTGAGTCCACAGTTCTTGATTGTTTTGCTTTTTCCCTTTGTCAGGTATAGCCACCATGATGACATACAGTGAAGGACAAAATAGTTTATCATAAATACAACAGTTATTCATGAACGAGCAATTATGAAATGATGAAATCAGTCACCTGAAAATATATAAATTCACCCAATCATTTTAATAATATGTTTTAAATTGAATGTACAATTTATGTAATTAACCTTACTATGTGATCTTTTATAAGACAACTCAAGTTTAATTCCATAAATTGTTGTTTTTCTATATTACAACACAATAATTAATAACATTATAACAATGTACAAGTGGCTAAACTATCTCTTCATTATATTTCAATACATTGACTGATAAGTATTTGCTTGATGTAAAAACGTGTTTTCATCGTCAGATGTGGACGAATGTGTGCTGGGACCATGTCTCTATGGCGGTACATGCATCAACACGATTGGTTTGTTCAGGTGCGAGTGCCCACCTGGCAGAACAGGGCTCGACTGTAGAAATGGTGAGTATATCCTTTGGTTAGTACCATTATTACCTGCAGGTCATGTGTGCATTTGGTTCTATGCATGCTAATTGCTAGTAAGAGTTTGCCTGGTCATTTTTTTAAATTTATATCAATACTGTGTACAAAGAGTCATAAAATTATTTGGATATAAATATGATCCAGTTTGTTTTGTTAAATTGCAAAGGACCGAAGTAGTTTTTAGTTCCAATTATGGATTTTTAAAACTATATTATGAAAACAGGTATTGTATACTTTGGTTATATTGCCGGGTTTGATTTGAACATATTAGCAGTAATACATTAATAACTTGTGTTGCACTTTTATTTAGACATAATATGCCATTGTCAACGGACGTCAAGATAAATGGATTCCAATGCCCTACATATCATGCTAAATAATTTGTAACTGTATAACACCATTTTTTCTTTACATTTAGACACCAACGAATGCGAAAATAACCCTTGTGCAAATGGTGGCATCTGTTTCAACACTGACGGCTCGTTCCGGTGTCAATGCAACGAGTTCTGGGAGGGACCCACCTGCACGCAAGGTTGATAAAACCATAGCAATTATCACCATTGGAATATTTAGTTTAGCAGAAACAGGCTTTTTAGTTTTTCGTTAATTTATGAAAGGATGTTGTACTACTTTTTTTACTGAAAAGAAACAACAACAATAAATGTCCATGCAGTTGAGAAAAAAACACAATTAAGTTTACTTGTAACTTATTCAATTAGGCAGTAATGCAAGTGATTTCAATTAAAGTCAAAACAGTTCAATGAGAACCATATCAGTAAACTATAAGTGAGTTTTACATAAATATATATTCCAGATAAAGACGAGTGCCGCTTAGAAATGCGCTGCATGAACGGTGGAAAGTGCAACAATCTGATTGGAGGATTTGAATGTGTCGACTGCTTCGCTGGTTGGACTGGAGCCATTTGTGAAATAGGTATGCACAAATTATTTTATCATAATCATGAAGTTTTGTCATAAATTTATTATAAACTGATCATTTAATGTTTTAGGAATAATTTAAATGCTCTGCAACTGGATTATGTCTTCCTTCCTACCAATCAGATATTAACAAGCACATTGTAAATTAAGGTTTGAATAATGTTGCAAACAATTTAGTTATGCCTCTTAGATATCAACAAAAACTCTGTTAGTTATGAGTAAAATAGAATCATAAGCAACTTTGTTCATGTAATTTGTTTCAGATATCAACATGAACACTGTGTATAAATTAATGAGCATTGCCCTAGTTTTGATCCCACAGTGTTTTTTTTAATTCACCTGAGTTATTATTGACACAAATATATTGACCAAGTTTCATAAGGATTGGGAAAAATTATAGCGACTGAAGTGTTAAAAAATGTATATTTTCAATTTGACCTATTGTGTAATAAAAATTGGGAACAAAAGTGAGACAGCTTTTGAAAGTAATGTATTATTTTATATACATGTATAGCTATGATTGACATTTGATTTTATATCATAAAACAAATATGGAAAACGTGCCACTTTATAATCATCTGCCTGCCATTTCAGACCTCAACGAGTGTATGTCCAATACCACTGAGGACGTGTGTCTCCATGAGGGCCAGTGTATCAACACCAAGGGCTCGTTTATATGCCAGTGCATGAATGGCTGGAGTGGCAAGATATGTGAAATAGGTGAGTGGCAAGAAATTTGAAATAGGTAAGTGACAAGAAACTGAAATAGGGGATTGGCAAGAAATTTGAAATAGATGAGTGGCAAAAAAATTGAAATAGGTTAGTGGCAAGAAATTTGAAATAGGTGAGTCACAAGAAATTTGAAGTAGTTGAGTGTCAAGAAATGTGAAATATTTGAGTGACAAGATATGTGAAATAGGTGAGTGGTAAGAACTTTGAAATAGGTGAGTGACAAGAAATTTGAAATAGGTCAGTGGCAAGAAATTTTAAATAGGTGAGTGGCAAGAAATTTGAAAAAGTTGAGTGTCAAGAAATGAGAAATAGTTGAGTGACAAGAAATGTGAAATAGGTGAGTTGCAAGATATGTGAAATAGGTGAGTTGCAAGATATGTGAAATAGGTGAGTGGCAAGATATGTGAAATAGGTGAGTGGCAAGATATGTGAAATTTGAGAGTGGCAAGATATGTGGAATAGGTGAGTGGCAAGATATGTGAAATAGGTGAGTGGCAAAAAAATGTGAAATAGTTGTGTTGCAAGATATGTGAAATAGGTGAGTGGCAAGAAATGTGAAAGATGTGCAATCACTTTGCCTTTAACCCTTTTCCTCTCCAAAGCAAAGTTGTTATGGCAATATATGCAAGCTCACAGTCTGTTCAGGTTTTATGCTGTTTATCTGCTCATCAGCAACTTAGTGTGGCAAATGAGGGCTTAAAAACTTGAATCTAGTTAGAAAGGTCTTATTTTTAATTTGGTTTTCTAAAGAACTATAAAGGCTTCATAGTGCGTTTTTGAGTGGTTAAGGGTGAACAATTTTTTTCACTAGTTTGGTTGTAACAATACTTAGCGTTTGATGCTATACTCACTCGCTTTTTGTTTGTTATGATACTGTCAAATCAAGATACTTATCAGCATGAAATTTCGTGGTTTAAAAAAAAATGCTTTTTTGTGGACACGTAAATTTGTGGATTTAAGATTTTTGCAAAAGATATACGTAATTTGCATCAGTCAACTCACGAAATTCATGAAAATTTATGTCTCTCTAATGATGAGGATTTTACAGTACTTTAATAGGTTTTTCAGGTTTTATTTTAAGGATCTAAAGATGTCTGTCATTATAATTCAACTCCATTGCAGATGTGAATGAGTGTGATCGGTTCCCGTGCCAGAATGGAGCCACTTGCGAGAATCTTCCTGGAACCTTCAAGTGTATATGTGCTGAGGGTTGGGAGGGAACCAACTGTCAGATTGGTGCGTAGTGCTTTAAATTAAAACCGTTTTATTTGAGCTTGATTGCATTAAAAGCCTAAGGCTTAGTGAAATGTTCTTGAGTCTGTTTTTGCTGGGTATAACCAGTACTTGGTGTTTTTTTTTTGGGGGGGGGGGGGGAAATGTAAAGAAGGCTCCCACTTTGGGGATTGAATCTTTTTAGTCCAGGACTTTAGATGAACACCATATCCACTACCCTATGAGGACCTGTAAGTGGTTGTTGCCAAAGCAATAAATTAAAAAAAAAAGTTACGTCCCAAACTTGTAATTTTAAGTTACATGCTACAATTATAATGAAAATTACATTTTAACGCCCAGTTAAGCTTTCAGCTGTTAATTTTGGGATGAAGTTATTAATGTTAGTTAACATTAAATGCTTAAATATATATGTCAATTGTAAACAAATGTGTATGCTCAAATAATTTGCATGTGTTTTTGATAATATTATTGATTTTCAATTAAGACATGTGTCATTTGTGTAGATTACAATGTATGATGTCTGTTTTAGACATCGACGAATGCAGACTGTCTGCCCCTTGCCTCCATAATGGCATCTGCTACAATGGAGCAGGCACATACTCCTGCCAGTGTGCTCGAGGCTGGACTGGAAAGAACTGTGAAATCGGTAAGATGCATTACAGGACATTCACTTCTGCTTTTTCTAAAAACTTATTGTGTATTATTTGTGTGATGATTTCATTTGTGGTTGAAGCACAATTACAAGGGCTTTTTATCCCCCGTCAAAGGCAAAGAGATTTAGAATTGGCATTCTGTCATTCTGTCTGTCCCCTGTCATTCCATCCGTCAGTCAGTCTGTCGGTAAGTTTGTCACAAAATTTAGAAACTTGCAGGGGACATCAATTCAATGAATTTGCTTTATCCTTTATATTAATTTGCAACTGAGAGCAGTGCATTGCAGCTGTTGTTTTTCATTTGTATGCTCCCCCAAAATTTATTTTCAATGAAACTTTATTGGAAGCTTCACTACCAACAGGAGATGTGCATATTATCAGCGGGTTATGGTTAGATGATTTTTCACAGAGTTAAGGCCCTTTGAAATTTTCTATAAACTGTACATATAGAGCAATTCTTGTCCGGGCTATTTCTCCCCAACTACTGACTGGAATTCAATGTAGCTTTATGCGAAGCTTAACTACCTTGAGGAGATGCGCATGTTATTTGTGGGTTCTGGTTAGATGATTTATTTACAGAGTTATAGTCTTTGAAATTTTAAAGTTGCTAAACCATCAATCGTATTATTTTGTCCAAAGTTATGCCCCTCAAGACGTTTCCTTTTATCTGAATATATAGTGCAATTTTGTGACAAAAAAAAAATTTGGGGAGCATCGCCTGTCTCCGATGATTTCTTGTTTTAAATTATAGTCAATAAGAAGAGAGTGGGGATCAAAACAGAACAAGTTTCTATTTAAAGACAAACATAATGGAATGTTTCACGTTTTATAGGGCTGGGTTTATGTGATGCTACAAATGGGAAAAAAAGAGAGTTGATTAAACAATATGTGCATTTTGGTATTTCCTATTCAGATGTGAACGAGTGTCTGCAGCAGCCTTGCCAGAATGAGGCCACGTGTCTGAACACAGAGGGCTCCTACACGTGTCAGTGTGCACGTGGATGGACAGGACCCACTTGCTCGATGGACATCAATGAGTGCATTGATGTGCGCTGTGAGAATGGGGGCACCTGCTTCAACACACCAGGCTCGTACAAGTGTATATGTACCCCTGGGTGGACCGGAGAGCTGTGCAACATTGGTAATTTGTGCGCGGCGGATGTTTTATTGCAATACAAAAGGTTGGCGTAGTGCATAACATGTCCATCTAGCACAGGGAGGCTGCAGGTTTGATTCCCTCGGTGGCAGCATTCTTTAAATCTCCCCAAAGACACCAAGTACTGGTTCTACCTAGAAACTTGACTCAAGAGCTTTTCAATTAGCCATTGGCTTTCAATTAAATCAAAATATAATTAATAGTTTTAAACAAAAAAACATATTTCAATATTTTATACTCTTTTTATAAATGTTTGTTAACTGGTCTTGAAGATATGGGCTGTATATGCGCTTTGAGATAGAATAAAGATTATGACATTCTGACAAGTTCAATTAGCCAAAGGACATTCCTTTTTTTAAAGATTTAAATAATATAACAGCTTACCATGTTAAAGATCATTATGAGTGTCTGTGTTTGATTGGCTCCTGTAATCCCATAACAATGTGAAACACCATGATCACATGACCACTTTTCTTTCAAATAATGATTAATATATATATATATATATGAGCCATGCTGTGTGAAAAGGGGCTTTAATGCATGTGTGTAAACTGCTGTCCCAGATTTGTGTGTGTAGACTAGCCTGTGCAGTCTGCACAGGCTAATCAGGGACAACACTTTCCGCCTAAACTGGACTTTTGCTTAGAAAAGACTTTCTTTAAATAAAAATTATCATCAAAGCGTAAAGTGTCGTTCCTGATGAGCTGTGCAGACTTCACTGGCTTATCTGGGATGACACTTTACACATATTAATTAAAGCCCCATTAACAGAGCATATTTATACTTTAAAATCTCAATCACTTTACTTTCAGATATTGATGAATGCCTGACAGTGACATGCTTGAACGGTGGCACGTGTATAAATGAGATTGGCAAATACAGGTGTGAGTGTGCACCTGGTTACACGGGAGACACGTGTGCTATTGGTATGTACTTTTTAAACCAATCATCTTATGGTAATATCATATAATTATGAATTTTGATGCTGTTTGTGGGCTGATATGCATTTTTTCCTTCAGTTCATATGAATCTAGTTCTAATTTGTATTTACAGTTACATGTACGTTGATCCAAAAATGAATATCAATTTAATTGAGCCATCCTACTTTTATAAGTCTATGTTCTAAGAAAAAATAGTATATACACATTTTAAGCTTTCAATTACCGGTATGACAAAGATTAATGTACTTTATAATGTCTTTTATTTAGGTTAATTTATATTTTTCATGCTTCATTTATGAAGTTAAAGATTCAGGTCTTATTAAAAAAATGCTGTCCAGTTGGTTCAATCATTTTAAACCTTTCCCTCAAAATATCATGTTTGCCTCACACATTACATACTACTAGTGTATCAAAGTTTTCGTTGCTCCACATGTAGACGTGAACGAGTGCATTGAGTTCCCAGGCATCTGTCAGAACAAGGGCCAGTGTTACAACTCCATAGGGAGCTACACCTGTCAGTGTGCCCCTGGCTGGACTGGCAAGAACTGCACTGAGGGTACGTTAGTGTGCTTGTATTATTGGTATTGCGTTTCTGATATATGCATTTGTTCGGCGTAGCTGTTAACGTCACTTTTGACCTTAGATGACCTTCATTCATGATAGATCCGAAATGAATAAACCCAAATTGTTCATTTGCTAATAATTCAAAAATCACCCTAAACATTGGTAGTCTGGTTTCCAGACTAAAACATTGGATGCATATCATTTGAACTGAAAATGAAATATGAATATATTGTAAATTACATGTAAATAACAATAAATTTAAAACTGTCATGATACAAAACATCCTCTTAACATTACAGCGAAATGTTTCTCCTTAGTTTACGAAGCAGTATAGCATTAATCACATGTCTGTACAATTAAAAGAATCTATTGTTTACATGCCTTAGCGGCCACTACAAAAACAGGCTAGATTGCACTTTACCGGTACGCAGTTGTTTACCACTATCGACAAAGCGATCCTAAGGAAATATATAGGTGTTGGAAATATATCTGTTTTGATTTTTTATAATCCATATTTGCGTTTATTAGTGTAAATAGTTTTCTTTGTACTTTGTTTTGTTCATTTTTTATGTAAAGTTCTGTTTTTCTGCAAAAAATTCATATCACTATGATGTTTGCAATATTGAGTCTTATATGTTTACATTCTACTAACATCTGTACACATTATAACACATTATCTATTATTTCATTCCAACATTATGTACATAGTTTTTCAGTGGCGAATATGTTTTCTTTTCCTATTGAAACTAATGTATTACTCGTTCAATTATGAAAACCTAGTCATTACAATACTTATTGACAATAAAACATACAATTTCACCTCGTCTTGTTCTTCATTTTTATTTGTTAATACATTAAAATATATTATCTTTTATCACTCACTACCTTCATTAAAATACATGGTTGCTTCATTCCATCTCCTTTAACTGGTCGCAAATATTACAACATCAACGCTGTATATCTTTTTAAAGATATTTCTTGTTTATGATTGGTTTTATAGTCATTTGCCATTCGTTACTCAGACACCACTTTATCCTATTTGTATTCCCTTAGAAAATCAATTTAAATTGCTAAGATTCGTACTATAAATGCTTTGTTTCCAAACCTAAGCAAACAGCATTAAACCTGAACAGACTGCGAGTTACTCGCAGGCTGTTCTTGTTTTATGCTGGTTGCACATAGCCATTTTTACTTTGCTTCTGAGCCGGAAAAGAATATTACGTATTTCTAGTTATCTTGATATAATATGACATGTACCATTTCATGATATTAACATTGGCATAAACCTTCTCCATCTTCATCTAGAACATTTTGTAAATGACCTAATTGCAAATGGTGGCCTGTAAATATTCAAATCCTGGACTTTATTGGTGCTAAGTTTATTCTTTATTAATAAGTCTAAGAATGGATTGATGAAAATGTGACCAGGTTACTGGTAGTCTTAAGAATGTATGTTCAAGCTGCATTTTTTATCTGCAGATATCAACGAGTGCCTCCAGAACCCGTGTCTTAACGGGGGCACCTGTTCTAACACACAGGGCTCTTACAAGTGCACGTGCCCCAAGGGATGGACAGGCGCGAACTGTGAATACGGTATAAAACAGCTTTATTGTTTCACGGGAGGGGAATTATGGTTTACGCTCTGTCTGTCAGTCTGTCAGTCAGTCTGTCACACTTTTCTGGATCCTTCGATTACTTCTTCATATTTTTTCATAAAACTTGAAACATGGACAGATGGCAGTATGGGCATTATGCAGGTCATTTCATTTTGTTCCTACATCAAGAATTCTGGTTGCTATGGCAACAAATATATATATATATATATATATACAATAAAAAAATCTGAAAATGGTGGAGTTTCACCGGTAGGTGACTTATATTGCTAGGCAATAGTCTTGTTTATTAACCCTTTACCACTCAGCTACACCCTTTGACTCGTGTGTAGTTCTTCAGAAAATTAAATTGAATTTAAGACCTTTCTTACTAGATTCAAGTTTCAAAGGCTTTATTTCCAAACCTTAGATACTGATGAGCAGCAAACAGGTTTCATAAAGCCAATTAAGCTTATCTTCTGAGCAGGTATCGATAAAACTCCAGCCTAATCTAACTGTTTGTTATCTCCTTAAATAATCTGTTCTCTTTTTGCATATATTTCCATTAGAACCAAAGGAAATGTGAATCAAGGCACTCCTACAAAAGTCTTTATCTTAAAAAAACAAAAATACACTCATTTATATAAGAATTAAATTATGTAAACTATTTCTGGTATCTACAAACAAAAGACATAACATATGTTAACTTTGTTTCTACAATATGAATATGTGATTAAATGCACTGCACAAAAAAAATAGGCAATGTGTTTTTTCTTCCTCAAAACTTCTTTATCACTTGTAATACACACATTGTTTTGAATCGTTAAGAACCGATGATAAATCTTTATTTAACTTTTGAAATTATTAATAATGATTATTAAGGTGTATTAATGCTAATTCTTTACTACTAAATTACAAGTTCCCTTCTCCGATGCACATGATAGCCAGTATTGAAGGTCTATTCTTGTCTATGGATATTGACTTGTAATATGCTTCACTGCCAAAAATATCTTAAATGGCCTGTTACATTGTTATCTCCTGTATGCATCTTACAATGTTATCTCCATTTTTCAGACAATAATGAATGTGAGATAAACCCTTGTCTGAACGGTGCCGTGTGCATCAATAATGCAGGATCCTACCAGTGCCAGTGTCCAGCGGGATACACCGGCCTCAACTGCGATATTGGTACACAGGACTCGTACAATTTGTGTTACAACTTAGATACATATTTTCACGCATAAATATTCAATTATAAAGTTAAATTTAACTCAAGATATTTTTCAATAGATTCAACTTTTAAAGGCTTCATTTGCAACCCTTAGATACTGAGTTACTCGCAGGCTGTTCTGGTTTTATGCTGGTTGCAAAAGCCATTTTCACTTCGCTTCTTATAGGGGAAATGGTTAAACAAGGGATCAGTATGAAGGACATATTCAACTCAGGTGTTTGGATTTGATTGTCCACTTAGCTGTGATTGAGAATGTCAGCTCAGAGAATACGAACATGTTCATCCTTGAACTCAGTTTTAAGTCAAGCTCAAAACTCAAAAAGCTTTTATGAAACACCATGTGAGCATAGTAGTTTAACGTAAATTCAAATATTGAGAAAAATCTAAAGTGTAGCCAGAATTAAGTATGTTTGGGTTACTATACTCTGTACATGGTACAAAATGACATGAATGCAAATAATGTTTGCCTAATGGGAAAATAAAGTGTGTCATCCAAACAAAGCTCAAATTTTTTATTAAGTTGTCTCAAATTTGTTTGAAAAAAACTCAAAGCAGTAGGACTTATTCGGCTTATTAAGTTCTAATGGCTTATTAACTGCACATTATTTAGGACATGCTTGTTATTCCAAAAGGACAGGTATATTTGGGGGAAGACTTCTAAGAATGATTATGTTTGGTTTTGATTGTAAAACTGCTGTAAGTGATTAACATTTCTTTATCTGATGTAGTGGTTTTATATTTTACACTTGATTTATTTAAATGTTAATTTAATTTTACTACTCATGTTCAAAGTGTTACATTTCAGCCGTTTACACCTCCTCATGTTCAAAGTGTTACATTTCAGCCATTTACACCTCCACACTTTCTGTATTTTGTATTTTTTGTTTTTAAGGATGTCTCTTCTTGGCAATTAATTGAGTTAATGTGGAATGATGTGTACCTGATTAGCCCGTGTGGACTTCACAAGCAAATCTGTTGTGACAATTTATGGACATAAATTAAACCATATATTCACAGATAAAAGAATGATATATTTCGTAAGCTATATAAGTTTGTCTGGGTTTCAGATATAAACGAATGCCTCACAAACAACCCGTGTCTATTCGGCGGCACCTGCACCAATACCATGGGATCATACACCTGCCAGTGTATCGAAGGTAGAACTGGGGCCAACTGTGAGAAAGGTATTTTTTAATTCACATGTTGAAAATTAGTAAAATGTGGTTGAAATGTATTGTCTATTCTTGTTACTAACAATTTACTCTTTTCATCTCTAGGTAGATGTAGTTCTGGCTTCCATAACTTACAATTTAATTTTCATATTTTTGATTTTGTGTAACATATAATAGGTTTGTATGATCTGTGTCATGCGAAAATGGCTCTTATGCCACATGCAGCAAGCTTAGGTCAAGACAAGCCTGTGCAATAGTATAGCATGGTCAGAAGCTACACTGTCTGCTATACATTTAATTCCTGGTTTCATGGTCTAATCGTAGCTCCTGACTACACTGCCCACATGGTCTAATCGTAGCTCCTGACTACACTGCCAACATGGTCTAATCGTAGCTTCTGACTACACTGCCCACATGGTCTAATCATAGCTCCTGACTACACTGCCCACATGGTCTAATCGTAGCTCCTGACTACACTGCCCAATATCGTAGCTCCTGACTACACTGCCCAATATCGTAGCTCCTGACTACACTGCCCACATGGTCTAATTGTAGCTCCTGACTACACTGCCCAATATCGTAGCTCCTGACTACACTGCCCAATATCGTAGCTCCTGACTACACTGCCCACATGGTCTAATCGTAGCTCCTGACTACACTGCCCACATGGTCTAATCGTAGCTCCTGACTACACTGCCCACATGGTCTAAACGTAGCTCCTGACTACACTGCTCACATGGTCTAATCGTAGCTCCTGACTACACTGCCCACATGGTCTAATCGTAGCTCCTGACTACACTGCCAACATGGTCTAATCGTAGCTTCTGACTACACTGCCCACATGGTCTAATCATAGCTCCTGACTACACTGCCCACATGGTCTAATCGTAGCTCCTGACTACACTGCCCAATATCGAAGCTCCTGACTACACTGCCCAATATCGTAGCTCCTGACTACACTGCCCACATGGTCTAATTGTAGCTCCTGACTACACTGCCCAATATCGTAGCTCCTGACTACACTGCCCAATATCGTAGCTCCTGACTACACTGCCCACATGGTCTAATCGTAGCTCCTGACTACACTGCCCACATGGTCTAATCGTAGCTCCTGACTACACTGCCCACATGGTCTAAACGTAGCTCCTGACTACACTGCTCACATGGTCTAATCATAGCTCCTGACTACACTGCCCACATGGTCTAATCGTAGCTCCTGACTACACTGCTCACATGGTCTAATCGTAGCTCCTGACTACACTGCCCACATGGTCTAATCATAGCTCCTGACTACACTGCCCTATTGCATAGGGCATTTTCGAATGATGCTGCTCCTATCCTAAAAAAACGTTCTTCTAAGTTTCCAATTTAAAGGTATACCATAGAAGTAAGCTTGAATTGTGGCTGACTTGTATGGTAGCTGGGCTACAGAAAGTGTGAAATAAGACTAAAGTGTGGCTGGTGTTTGAATTTTAATATAAAACTTGATAAGTGAATAACTGAATTGACATAATTTTCCATATCATTTGTGCCTGTGTCATGTACTGTTCCAATGTATTGTATATATTTAAAAAAATGTATTTTGTAAATTGTTGTCCCAGTCTGCCCTGCGCAGTCTTCATAGTCTTATCAGTGAGAAGGCTTTAAGCTCCTATTTTTTTTTAGTAAAACAGAGGTCTCTTTTAAAAGAAAATCCAGTCTAGGCGGAAATTGTGGTCTCTGATTTGCCTGTGCAGACTGCACCGGCCGATGTGGGACAACCCTTTACCCTCATGCATTAAGCCTCATTTTCCTAGAATAAGGTGCATATGAGCATGCACTGTGCATACATGTTTATCTCTATCACAGACATTGACGAGTGCCTGGAACTCGGCATCTGTAAGAACGGAGGAACCTGTATCAACACCCAGGGATCCTTCCTGTGTAACTGCCCGCCAGAATGGACCTGGAAAGTTTTGCGAAATCGGTACTTATGAAGCTACTTACACTATTAACACAGTTAATAAGACTTTTAATGAACATATTTAAAAGTCATTGAAATAACTTCATTTTGTTGATTTGTGTGGATTATCTACCGCAATATCAAACGTCCAACAATCATTCATGTCTGAAGTCTTTTATCTTACATTATTAAAAGATCCTTGAATTTGTGGTCAAACAAAAATGCTAGATTTTATTAAGCCACGAAATTTCATTCCAACAAAAATAAATTAATCTTCAGTAAAATCTATAAAAAACATCTACTTTTAATGATGATAATAATAAGCTACCCACACATATATTTTATACTTGCGATAGAATCAACTAGTATTAATTGTAAGTTCTTTACTTAATTAATATTTTATTAAAAGCAAGTCATTGTGTCTTTAAATTTCTTAAATATATTCCTAGAAAGTATATATTTATAATCATTGATCAATAAAATTTTATGAATACAAATAAGTTTTTAAGTCCTTATTTGCTAAAAATAGGTTTTGCTTTGAGTCAGTTGTGCATAATTCATGAACATAAATGGGGAATATAGAGAAAAACAGAAGTTTTGATATTTTGTACCTATATACCCCATTCAGAAAATAATAAACAAAATAATAAACATGTCCTCAAACCAACAAACAAAATAATAATAATAAACAAGTCCACAAACCAACAAACAAAATAATAATAATAAACATGTCCACAAGCCATCAAACAAAATAATAATAATAAACATGTCCACAAGCCATCAAACAAAGTAATAATCATACTGATACCCATGGTACACTGTAGGACTTAAGCTAAGTAACAAGGCAGTGATTTTTTTGGCTTCCTATTTTACAGCATGTGCCTTTTGGATTGGGATATAAGTGTGATAAACCATGACGATGGGAACAATCAATCATTATTAATATGATTAAAAATAAGCTATTTACTCCTGTATATTAGACTCAATAAACCAATTATTTATGTTTGGAAAAGTTCAGCATCTTTTTGGGGAATTTTTGGGAAAAATATTTTACTTTTTGCCATTGGGAAGCATCTTGTAAGAAGCTGTTATTTTGGGCAAAGAAAATCACTGCAATGGTACAACATCATATACCACACATATAGCTCACAAAGCCCAAAGAATAAATCAGTTTCAAGATCATGCACGAATTACAAAGACTTCATGTATTAATGTCCCTCACAGATGTGAATGAATGTCTAACGGGCCTGTCTCGGTGTGAGAACGGCGGTACATGCGTGAACGAGATTGGCGGCTACAAGTGCCTGTGTCCCCCGGGATTTACTGGACCCTTCTGTTCAGCTGGTAAGAGAAGATCAATGTATACACCTTAATCCTTTTAACGCTGGAACCGAATTTGAAAGGCCTTTGAAAACAGTATGGATCCAGATGAGACGCCACAAAAGGTGGCGTCTCATCAGGATGCCAAACTATGTGCTATTCTGATAGTGTTCTTTGAAAAAAAGTGAAGAAAATGATGATCGTAGAATTTCAGCAGCAGACACCAATTTAGCAGACGACAAATATCCCAGCATGCAAAGGTATTCAATTTAGCAGACGACAAATATCCCAGCATGCAAAGGTATCAATTTAGCAGACGACAAATATCCCAGCATGCAAAGGGTTAACAATTGCATATGAGCCTTGCTCTCTGAAAACTGGGCTTAATGCATGTGTGTTAACCCTTTCCTTCTTTGATGCGTATTTTTATGCGTTTGTTGTCCCTTAGAAAGTTAAATTTAATTTAAGACCTTTCATACTAGATTTAGGTTTAAAAGGCTTCATTTCCAACCCTTAGATACTGATGAGCAGCAAACAGCATAAAACCTGAACAGACTGCGAGTTACTCGCAGGCTGTTCTAGTTTTATGCTGGTTGCAAAAGCCATTTTAACTTTGCTTCTTATGGGTTAAAGAGTAAAGTGTTGTCCCAGATAAGCCTGTCCACTCAGGCTAATCAGGGATGGCACTGTCAGCTTTTATGGAATTTTTGGTTAAAAGAAGTATCTTCTAAACAAAAATCCAGTTAAGGTGGTAGCTTAAATGTTTTCCCTGAATAGCCTGTGCAGACTTGCATGTTGATATCTGTATGGATATAGTTCAATATGATATCTGCCCACAGTATTATTTGAAATATTCTGTTTAATTTTCAGGACATTGATCACCCACCATAATTAATCTTGTTGTGATTTTTCTATTTTTTGCTTATGCAACTGATTTTGCCTTTGTGTTTGTTGAAATCACTGATAATGAACAAATATGTCACCACTCTTTTGACAGACATCAATGAATGCAGTCTGAACCCGTGTCTCAATGGTGCCACATGTATCAACAACCTTGGATCTTTTGTGTGCGTCTGTCTTCCGGAATTACACTGGACGCCTATGCGAGATTGGTACGGTAATAGGGTGACATTGTATGACCGCTGTGAGATGGGTACAGTGAGGTTATATGGTCACATCTAAGGTCACATCTAAGGTCACAACTAAAGGTCTCATCTAAGATCACATCATATCACTGCGCCTTATGTGTTGTGTATTCATAGATGTACTAGATTAATCTGGAAGGTTAATTTTGCTATCAAAAATACTAAAAAAAGTACAACCAAATTAAGTAAATTTCATGCGCTTTTTTAAGGCTGTGCTAAAATAGCTTAATAAAGAGTCTGATGTCTTATAATAAACGCAAGATAATTACTTGAAAACAAACCAAACTCATTGAAGATTTTGAAAAATTAAAACAAAAATCAAAGAAACACAATCATCTTAATTTTATGCGAATATGCCATTTACATTGCATCAAGTTATAACTAATTATTGTTATAACAAATATTATGTGTGTATCCTTATCAATGTTCCTATTCTACGTGAAGTTCACTATTCAGCAGGACCAATATTCATCAAATCAACCCAATCTTAGACTAAATAAGAAAAACAAATATACTTAGAACCAAGATAAATACAGACCGTTTATTATGTAATTTAATAAGTAGGCTGTGTTCTGTTAAAAAGGCTTTACTGCATATGCTTTAAGTGTCGTCCCAGATTAGCCTGTGCAGTTTGCACAGGCTATTCAGAGACGACACTTTCCACCTAAACTGGATTTTTGCTAAGAAAAGACTTTCTTTAAACATAAAATACCATAAAAGTGGAAAGTGTCATCCCTGATTAGCCTGTGCTGACTGTACAGGCTAATCTTGGACGATACTTTATTCACATGCATTAATACCTCTTTTAACAGAGCACGGCCCAAATGTTTTTCATGGAGATGTTGATGATGTTAATAGACGTGGTTAATGTCAAGTTTGACTAAAGATTCAATGAATTATTGAATATTCTAATTTTAAGATTATTCTTTACTATTAGACTTATTAAGATTAAGAAATGTTTGGTTAATATGGACAGGCACTTAAATGTTTTTATTTCCATTGCGCAGGTATCTTTACGGCCTCCAAGCTGTCTTTCCCAACACTGAATCTCACCTACGCCCCAGACCTTGCCTCCAATACATCCCTCAAGTTCCAGAGACATGCTTCACTCTTCTGTAAAGATGTAAGTTCTTAAAGGAAGATTGGGCCCATTTTGCTAAAAAATCTTAAGGCTGTTTTAGGAATACATGGATTATGTTGCTAATATCTAGATTCATTATTTAATTTATTTCTTTTTCTATTTAAAAGTAAATGGTATTTATGCTGTTAATTGCATGTATTGTTTTGTTTAAAGCTTGTAATATTTAAGATCGATATTTTTTAAACAAGTGAGCGTAGCCTGTTACTGTTGACTAGAATATTTAAGACATAAGGAGTATTGGGTTTGACTGTTCAGTAGCTATCTATAATAAAACATACCTTTTAAAAACGTACTGGAATAGTTGATTCTTAGTTGAAATTTGCCCTTGGTTCAGAAAGTCATTTCCTATTTGAGACTGAGTTTTCTGAGAAATCAAAAACCGTCTGTTTACCTTTTGTCTACTGTACAAAGATATCATGGTACTTCCTTTATCCTCTCAAACTTGTGAATACTAACCAATACAAAAATTCTTACTTTTTTATATAGAAAATGCAAACTTGTAACATTAAGGGTGTTAAAGTAAATGTGTTCTAAGTTCTTCAACAATTTATGACATCATAATGTCAGACATCTTCGCTGACTTGCCACTTAGTTCTTTTGTTGTCCTCTAACCGGTGTTCATGGCTTTAGTTGTGCTTGTATTTCAGATAAATCAGTTGATGGCCACCCACAGATCTCGTTTCCCTGACTACCAAGACTGTGTAATCAACTCTTTCAAGTAGGTTAACAGCAACTGAATATGTATTGAAGTTAATATTCCTTTCAAATATCACTAATAATATTGCCGTTCTGTGTGAAAATTGGGTTTACTTCATGTGCATAGAGTTTTGTCCCAGATTAGCTTGTGCAGTCCACACTGGCTAATCAGGGATGACACTTTCCTCTTTTATGGTATTTTCGTTTAAACAAATTTCCTTGTAGCAAAAATTCAGTTTAGGCGGATAGTGTCGTCCCTGATAAGCCTGTGCGGACTGCACAGGCAAATCTGGGACAACACTTTGAACACATGCAGTAAACCCCTTAACACAGCCTATATGTTTTTTAAAAGCTAACTGCAAAATAAAAAGCTGTCTGCTTCACATTCCAGCTGCCTGGTCACGTCTGCCATATAAAAAGCTACAGATTTATTTAGCATGCTTATGAACTTATTAAATACACAGATTCATGAGGACATTGAAACTACAACTTACAAAGGCTAAACACCCCGCATACATCCTTCAAAAGACATTATTCTGTGTAAAATGCCGCACATTACCTAGTCAACCTCAATATTTATTTTCGCGGCAACTTCAGGGACAACCCGACGCGCATGGAGTGGGAGCTGAAATTCAAGGGCAAAGTTCCAGCCGGTACGGAGGAGAACGCCAAGGCCCTGATAATGGAGTCATTCCCACGCCAGATCTATGGCGACTACCTGGGCATTGTGATAGGGGACATACTCTTCTATCTGGATGACTACAAGTCCACGAAAATAACGCTGGATAAACAGCTGCTCAACTTCACGTCATTGCCTGCGTTCCAAAATAATAGAAGCTTGGAGTATCAGACGGCTGAAGAACTTCTGTGCGCTGATGTATGATTTGTTTTGTATTATACAATTTGTGTTTGCATCTGTATTATGTTATATATATAATTTATATTCCTCTACTATAGCAAAACCTGCAAGTTAATTTTTTTATTTAATAACCTTTATCATATACAAATAAATGAACATGTAAACTAAGTCATTCTAAAGTTGTGCCATTTTTCATGCTCTGAACTGTGAAGAAGAAGTTTTAATGATTTAATGATTTATGAATTTGATTCAATCGTTTAAGTAAGTGATTTATTTAAAAAAATAATAGAACAAATATTGTAGATTGTTTTGCTTGTTTGTCAATAACGGTATTGTAATTATGTGTGTCTGAATTTCAGGTCGATAGAATTATAAAGAACCACCCAGATAAATTCCAGAACTACGTTGACTGTAAACTGAAATTCTTTACGTAAGTTGTCTTTACAAATATACAATACATTATTGGCTATATTATCTATGAAGATAGAAGTTCAATAAAAGAATGATGTCGCACGGACTCTAGAAGAGTCAATATACGCTCCGTGATCGTCGTGAGCACGCGATGTAAATACCCATCAATTTGTTTGTGTTTTATTTTGAAGTAACAATTCATTTTTTACTAAAGCTCATAGTTTAGTTTGAATTAATATTAATGAATTATTTTATTAAATGTTTCATTATTAGCAATTATGAAAAGTATTATCTCAGTTTGCAATAACATTTTAACGTAAGAGCATCAATATTTTACCTATTGAAAAGATGTACATTCTTGATTTAGTTAATTGTTTGAATTTCCTCGGCCTCCTGTTGATGCTATATTGAGAAGTCCTTACTGAATGTGTCTAGACTTTATAGATTGCATAAACAAATGACTTTAATAACCTCGTTTTGGGAAAACTGGGCTAAATGCATGTTTGTTAAGTGTCATCTAAGCTTAGCCTGTGCAGCTCACACAGGCTTATCATGGACGACACTTTCCGCATTAACTTCACTTTAGTGTAGAAGAGACTTCTTTGAAACAAAAATAAATAAAAGCAGAAAGTGTCTTCCCTGATAAGCCTATGCGGACTGCACAGGCTTATCTGGTACGACACTTTACGCACATGCATTAAGCCGACTGCACTGGCTAATCTGGGAACCCACAAGTATTAAACCCCATTTTATCAAAGCTAGGCTCATATCTATCTGTCCTCTCTTAGCAACGGCACTGAACCTCACGTGAACTACGAGATTACATTCGAGGGCGAGAAGAACCCAGCACAACTTCTCGAGGAATACAACAACATTTTGCTTAAGGAGCTGCCCAAGGAACGCTATGACCGTTGGCTTGGTTACCGACTCGGAGACCTGCTCATCTACTACCAGAACTTCACGGACTTTACAGAAGTTCCGCTGAAGTTCCGAGTCCTCAATCTGACATGGACGGAGGATCTGGCGTCTTCCAACTCACCAAAATTCAGACTGCATGCTGAGCGGTTCTGCTCTGACGTAAGCTCTCGGATGTATTACATAGAATTGAGCCACGCTCTGGGAAAACGTGGCTAATTGCATGCACGTAAAGTGTTGTCCCAGATTTGCAAGTGCAGCCCACACAGGCTAATCAGGGACAACACTTTCAGGCTAGACTGGACTTTCCTCTAGAAGTGATTTTCTTTATACCGAAAATCTTGAAAGTGAAAAGTGTCCTCATTGATTAGCCATGTGGATTTTTACATGCTAATTTGATGACGACACTTTACGCAATTGCACGTTATCCTGATTTCCCAGAGTGAGGCTCATAAACATATGAGACGTGTTCTGGGAAAACTGGGCATAATGCATGTGCGTAAAGTGTCGTCCCTGATTAGCCTATGCAGTCCTCACAGGCTAATCAGGGACGACACTTTCCGCTTTTTGACATTTTTTTCGTTTAAATGAAGTCTCTTCTTAGCAAAAAACCAATTAAGGCAGAAAGTGTCGTCCCTGGTTAGCCTCTGGGGATTGCACAGGCTAATCTGGGACGACACTTTACACACATGCATTATGCCCAGTTTTCTCAGAACGCGACTCATATTATAATAACTGACATCGTCCCCGCTGTTTGTTGCGCTCCCCTTTGCTGTCCTGACTTTTCAAAAAGTAACAAACTATCAAAATAATATGACCTGAAGCTTTCTTGTCATCACGTGTCTATTCTGACTTGGATCTTTTTGCTTGCTGTCACAAATGTTCATAAATTTAAACACATCACATTAATAACATTGGCAATGCCATCATGATTTAGACATTTTGCTGCTGCATTTCTTGTACTGTACTATTTCATCTTGAAACACGATTACCCGATGTCGCCTGTTTGACGACGAATTTTCATAAACCTGTATGATGATTGTACATGTGTAATTGTGTGTATGTATATTAAGTATTTTCTTTGCAGATCAACCGATTGTTGCGCGCAAGACCCGATTTATTCACTCAATACGATAAATGCAAGGTTGTACAGTTTGGGTAAGTCGATTCTGATGTGAAATAACGTCACTGTATGTGTTTAAAACTATATTATTTTATGGAAATCGCATCCTGTAGGACCCAAAATAAATGACAAATTTCCTTGTTCTAAAGTCCTACAATTCATATATAGGCATTTCCAGTTCCAATTGAGTTTGCCTTATTATGTATAGCAACAGAGATCCATATGGTATTTTACATTCCTTCTTGTAAAATTCCTTTATGTCAATATATCAACATTTCAAGTTCTAATATTAAACCATTTATGCCTAGCAGTTGACTCTCCAATTCTTCTAAAATGGATCAATTTATTTCCAAAATTAGGAATGTCTAGTATATTTATTTCTATATTTATAATATTTGTTACAGAAATTCATTTAAGCAAACAGCGCAGACCCTCATGAGACGCCGCATCATGCGGCGTCTCATCTGGGTCTACGCTGTTTGCCAATGCTATTTTTTCTAGACGCTAGGCATAAATGGGTTATTACTGCCTTCCTATGTACAGTAAGAGCCCAGTCAGCATCGAGATCCTGCTGGAGTTCAGCGGTCGGGTTTCCATACCGGCCATGCAGCAATTGGCGGCCACGGTGATTTTCGAAGACACGCCTAGATACCGTTATAACCAAGTCGTTGGTCATCTTATTGGAGATCTGCTGGTCTATTATGCCGATCTGCTGCTGTACCACTATAATATTCCGTTCGGTAAATGTTATTTGCCTAACTTTTTTTTAACATGTTTGTTTGTATTGTACTTGTAATGAGTGCAGATTCTAAATTTTACATTCATGTAATATAAATATCAATGATCCATGCAGTAAATGTTATTTAATTTAATCTTTTTATAGTATTTTTGTATACACGTATATGCCCTTTGTTCCTTTTGTGACATCATAATTGTTTTTACAAACAAAAGATGAGCGACGTTAAGCAAGTGTTCGTCCTTCTGTCCTTATAAAAATATACTTTGCCAAAAAATTGGCTAAAGTGTTAAGAGCGCATACCGCGCCAACACCTGTGACCCTAGCTTAATGTACGAGACTCACATTTACTGGACAATCTGTAACTTTATCATGTATGAATCTGTTTTAAAATAACTTGCATTGAATGATAACGTTGTGAAAACATCTTGTTGTTTGTAAATTTGTATCCGTAACTGTAATATCACGGCCATCTGCTCGACGAAACATTCATGTTTTTCCGTTTTACAGGTCAACCTTGTATATAAAGTGTGTTACTATCCCCCGCCATAGGCGGAGGGATATTGTTTTGGCGTTGTCCGTCTGCCTTCCGTCTTTCCGTCCGTCTTTCTGTCCGTCCAGAGCCATATCTTTGAAGTGCTTCGGCGGATTTCTTTGAAACTTGGTATGAGTATGTATATGGATAAGAGGATGATGCACGCCAAATGGCAGTGTACACCATCTGTTAATAACAGAGTTATGGCCCTTTGTATATTAAAGAAATGCTTTTTTTGTGTGTCCAAGGCTATATATTTGGAGTACTTGGGCGGATTTCATTGAAACTTGGTTTGAGTATGTATATGGATAAGAGGATGATGCACGCCAAATGGCATTGTACACCATCTGTTAATAACGGAGTTATGGCCCTTTGGTTCTTAAAAGATGCTTGTTTGTCAAATATAATACTTTTTGTGTCCAGAAGCATATTGGCGTGGGATATCAGTTCAATGAATTTGCTTGTTGAATCTTAATTATGCACATATTTAACACAACAGCAACAACATCACACCACGTAATGTTTTGGACATGCCATTTTTCAGTTCCAGTTGCAAATATTTCACACAACAACAACATTTGATACATCACGTAATGTTTGCGACATGCACATTTTCTGTGCCAGTTATTCCAATACTAACTATGGTTTGGTGGTCCCCTTTTTAGACGCCTGGTTGTACAACAGCACTCAGAAGATGTACGGCTATCCTTGGCGTGATGAGGAGAGACTGTGGGACAGTAACTCACCGAAATTCAAGGAAATTGAAGCTGCTTTCTGTAACGAGGTATACATTCAAAATGATAGAGTCTGGCTCTGTGGAAAATGGGCTTAATTGATATGCGTAAACGACACTTCCCGCTTTTATAGAATTATTTGTTTAAAGGAAGTCTCGTCGCAACAAAAATAAACTCTTAGCGGAAAGTGTTTCCTTGGTTAGTCTGTGCCGACTGCAAAGGCTTATCTTGGACGACACTTTTTGCACATGACTTAAGCCCCCATTTACCTGAGCGCGGCTCAAGTTTATTATGTACACCCATATTATGTTAGTTGTTCACTGCATGTTGGCTATCTTTTCATTTTTATGTCTGATATTCTATCAATAGACTTAAAAAAATGTTTATAATCTGCTTAAAAATATAAATATTTAAAGAACAAATAACGTACCTTTAATACAGGAAAGAAAACCTTACGTCAATACTATCCCTCGAATAATAAATCATGAAGAGTCGCCGTGACGTAGTGGATATGGTGTCCGCCTAGCAACCGGAAGTTCACGGATCCGATCCCAACTGTGAGAGGTTTCATAAGATTTCCTCCAGAAGACACCGAGTACTGGTTCTACCCAGGAAACGGACTCAACACCTTTTTTTAATAAAAAGTTTGATTCTAATGCAATCAAGCTAAAATGAATAGGCTTAAATTAAACGTGTTTCTAATCTATTTTCCAGATGGACAGAGTGTTCAAAGCTGCCCCTATCGCTGGCAATCCCAACAAGGAACGCTATTACCGCTGCTTCATTGACAATTTCCAGTAAGTGTCGCTGTTTTATGGAAAACAAACAAGCAGTATTTGACTGGTTTCTCATGTATTTCATTAAATAAGCCTAGTTCTAGGAAAACGGGACTTAATGCAAATACTTAAAGTGTCGCCACAGATAAGTCCACGCAGGATAATCAAGAAGGACGCTTTCCTACTTTATGGAACTTTTTTTTGAGAACAAGTCTCTTGTCAACGAAAATCCAGTCTAGGTTGAAACTGTCGTCCCTGACTAGCCTGCGCGGACTTCACAGGCTCATGCGGGACAACACTTAACACATATGCATTAAAACCCGTTTCCTTGAGGGTGGCACAATATATCTAGCCCGCTAGAAAACGAAAGCCATATGAAAACCGTAATTATGATTACAGCCGTCCTTGTACCGTTATTATGATGAGTAGCCAAAATTTAAACGGGGCCATTATCCGGAATAAAGTTCACATATTCCTGAAATGTATATAGAAATGGATTTAAAAAAAGAGTTGATATCATAATGTTTGTTTAAGGCCTCGTTGAATGTTGAATCTCGATTTGATGATATTGTACTAAAGTGAACAGGCACCTAACTCTAGTCACTGTGCAAGTGACTTTATCAGAGATCAATATGCAGCTGTGATTAAAATAGTGCAGACATTTATTGTCAGCTGTGAAAAAAATGATGGAAGATGAAAGGCACAAGATTAAGAGTTCTGTATGCTAATGTGGACTGAATCATGTTGAGATCATTAGTTCCTTTAACTAGGCCTTTCAGTATTTATTAAGCCCATTTATGCCTAGCGTCTAGAAAAAGGACTATGCAAACAGCGTAGACCCAGATGAAACGCGGCATGATGTGGCGTCTCATCAGGGTGTTCACTGTTTGCTTAAAGAAATTTCTTTAAGAAATATTCTAAATATAGAAATAAATATACTAGACATCCCTAATTTTGGAAATAAATTGATCCAATTAAGAAGGATTGCAGAGTCCACTAGGCATAAATGGGTTTAGCATTGTAAGCCCCTTTCTGAGAATATTGGAATTCATGCAGTCCGCACACGTTGATCAGTGCCGACACGTTCCTCCTTCACTGTTTTTTTTTATTAAAAAGAGATCTCACGAAAAATTAAATGAAAGTTGAAATTGTCGTCCATGATTAGCTTGTACGGACTTCACAGGTTAATCTGGAAGGGACACTTAACGCACATGCATGAGGCCCAGTTTTCTCTCAAACGAGGCTTATTAATGTGACATTACTGGTATACTCACTATAAATTCTCATATAATGTGGTAATAAGATGATAGGCTAGCGTTTGGGAATCTTATGCCCGCATCTGCTGTCTCCTTTTAGGCGTAACTTCGACCCAGAGGCACCCGTGTCGTTCACATACTCGCTTGTGTTTAACGGCACCGAGCCGCTGATTAAGCAAGAAAT
The DNA here is from genome assembly GCF_020536995.1 of Dreissena polymorpha. Taxonomy (NCBI): domain Eukaryota; kingdom Metazoa; phylum Mollusca; class Bivalvia; order Myida; family Dreissenidae; genus Dreissena; species Dreissena polymorpha. The sequence continues at coordinate 88,874,862 of NC_068360.1, forward strand.
AGACGACATGATCACCGCCAACATCGAGGTCTGTATTTTTTTCACAACTTTTTGTTGAATAGGACTGCGTCCTTTTGAATTGGAATAATTGCGTTGTTATGGCTAAAATTCGAAAATTAGTGTTGTGTTTTTGTATTTTGTATGCTTTAATATTTTAAAATTGAGAATCACAGTGCTTGAATATCATATTTACCAAGGTTGAACATATAGAGATGGGTGGGAGATTAACTACATACGGAGATTTATTCAATTGTTTTTGAAATCTTAAAACCTAGACCGATTTGGGAATTTTTTTTCTCCATCGGTTCCCAAATTTTAACGAAACAACTCTACTCTGCAGGTGTACGACATTGGCTCCAGCAAGTGGTTCCTCATCGGCCAACAGTGGCTCATCAACGAGCAGAAGTGGGACGAGATCAAGATCAACATCTCAGACTACCTGATCAACCTGATTGCCACGACGCCGACACCTGATAGTATGTAGCGTTATCTACATAGCGCTTACATGAAGGTTTTATATGTCGACGTCGTAATAATGAGTAACAGAATATTAATTAAAATCTCTGATTACTTGATTGACATGATTTCCACCACTGGTGGTTAGCGCGTGGCTATGGTATTAAAAAGGAAAAACATCGTTTTGAATGAAAAATAATCAAATTCAACGAAAAATCAACTTCTCTGATATTTTTTTTTCAATATTTAATATATATTGTACATATATTTTTTAGTGATTTTTTCAGAAACGTTGATGTTTTGGTTTGATTTGATATGTTTTTATATTCAAAATAATGTTTTTACCAATTGATATCATAGCCACACGCTAACCACCTGTGATTTCCACGACGTCGAAACCTGATGGTTTTATAGCGTTCTCGCTAATAACAACAATCAACTAGCTATGAATAATAAAGGATTAACTATATTATACATATATATTTACGACGATTAAATAGCTATCCATGTCAACTTTTCCATAAATATAGCATGATTTAGTGTATATTTTAAGTCATAGCAAAACCAATATATGGCAGTGTAAGCTGTTTACCATGTCACTGTGCATGTATTGTTTTAAAATTCTTTGCAATTAATTTGTATATTTATCATTTTCAGTCAAAAATCACGAGGAGCCATTCACGTTCCGCCTTATGAACTTCACAATGACGTCCGCGTTAGCAGATACCTCATCCGCCCAATTCCAGTCGTTAGCGTCGAGGTTCTGTACCTACGTAAGTATACCCCATAAACCCATTAATATGAGTCACACTCTGGGAACATGCAGTTTAATGCATGTGCGTAAAGTGTCGTCAAGATTAGCTTGTTCAGGCTAATCAGGGACGTCAATTTAATGGTATTTTTGCATTATTGAAGTCTTGTTATTCTAAGCCAAAATCCATTTACGCGGAAGGTGTCGTCAATGATAAGCCTGTGCGGACTGCAAAGGCCAATATGGACATTACTTTACACACATGCGCTGAACTCCGTTTTCCAAATGTGAGGTGCATAAAGGAAACATGTGTATGTCGTTTGCTTTGCCTTCAAAGTATGCTTTTTGAACAATGCCTAAAACTTGACCAAATATACCAATATATATTTGAATGGTGATGAAATTTCCGAGCTGATAAACGTTTATTCAGAATTGAGTATTGAAACAAAAATGTCGGGATCAATTGTACAATATATATGACGAAAATGAAATATGCATAAAGTTTAATAATTCATTTAACTGACCATGCACGAATAGTTGAATCAATCTTCATTTTTTTCCGAAATAGATTATCAATTGTTATTACTGTTTGAATTTATATTGTATATGTCATTGTAGAACTGTTAATATAAACATCGCTGTATACTCAAATTTTATCCTTATATATTATTATTTTTAGCTTGACGGTCAATACAAAAATCGTGCAGAGCTTGAGTACCTTAATTGTGGAGTCAAACGATTTTAGTAAGTATAATGCTAATTATTATTTAATAATAATAATGACGATGGGGTGTTTATGAGTTTGGGTAAGAATATGTGCGTATTTTAAAAGCTAAAATTTAAGATTGTTTGTGAGCTGAGTGAAAACTCAAATCTCGATGTCTGAGTTGAGCTGAACATTGAGAATGTTTATAATACTGGACTAAAATATCGTCTTAATTGAAATAAAACACCACGTTCGTATTCAGCACGGAACCTGGACGTGGAACCCAGCACGTGGACTTCATCCTTACCTTCCGCGGTGACAAAGCCAACGACCCCGCGCTGCGAAACAAGATTATCGACATTATTATTGAGAACGCTCACCGCGAGGCGATCAACAATAGGATAGCCCTCGTGGTTGGGCCACTATTCGTGGCCGAAGACTCGCTACAGGCAGATGCGGTGGTCAGCGGATCAACCACGTCGCCATTAGGTATGTTACATTCTGAGTCTTAATCTTACTAAACGTTTTGGAACTGAATCAATAAACTGCACTACTTATTTCTTTAAAGCTGTTGTGGACCCGAACCTCTATTAATCAACGATGTTTTTTTATCACATGCGATATGATAATATTACGCAAACCTACTGAATAATGGTAAATATTGTTAATTGCCATTACGTTTTTACGTTGACCACGTCATTTAGCCTTGCGATTGGTCAGTCTAGGAAAATGGAAACGATCCCAATACACACATTATAATTATTCTTTGTGATTTAAGCAGATTAAAAAGAAATATAGCATGTGATAAAATACGTTATTGATTGTTTTTATTTTAATACTGTTTAACTGCCAAAAAGAATCAACGTAACGTTTCTTTTACTAGTAATTACGGTCTACAGGCTCTTTGGTAACTAATTTTGTCAATGACCGTCATTGAAAAAAAACGAACATATACATCGGTGAGTTTATTGATTGTTTTTACGTTCCCGTAATATTTGGTCACCATTTAAAAGGTATAAAGAGCAAAAATAAATAAACAAATTAAAATTAACCATTCTTTGTCCACCCATCCACTGTTCTACTTAATAATTAATAATATACTGATGTTTTACATTAATTTAATGCGAAATATGGAAATACCAAGATGATAAGAATTATTTATAGTGTATTTTCGTTTAATTACTATTATAGTGACTAAGGAATCAAAAATAGTGAATTTTAATGTTCATAGAAACTCGATAAGACCATGAGGCTTCCGATGAACCCAAGTTAAAGGTTAAATGTGTTTATTGAGGCTTAGCATTTTTCCTGAACATAACTAGGTCACGTCGGTTAAAAGATTACACATATTTCTTAACAATATAAGTGGAAAGGAAACTCCTTTGAAGCCCAAAAGTGTTTTACCTAATGTTTTGTTTCCTGGTATTTCCGTATATAATGTGTGTTGCATGAATTATTTGTTACTAACTGCATGAGAAGTGTAGAGTAGTGCGTTTAAACCCATCTTCCAAGTATTACTAAGCCGTTTCAAAAGCATGCATCCAGGTATTCATTAAAATGTTATAACAAAATATTAATTTTTAATCAGTCAAACGCTACTAACTTTCCAGGGAATACATTTTTTTGTTTAAGAAGTAATAATACAATGTTACAGTAAGGAAAACAAACACATTTAAAGAAATGCATTTTGCAGGATAAACAAATATTGAAAAAAAGAGTCTAACCTTTGCTGAACAGCGATTTTAAAACAACAACAATTAATAACATATGATAGTTTACACATACATTCTCAATTGAAGTTTAATGTAAAACAAACGCAATCTAAACACGTCGGCCCTATGAAGCATGCATGTGTTTGTGTGGTGTTGCATAAAATCTCAAAGGGGTTGTGCTACAAAAAGAAACGAGTTCAAACAAAGCATTACAAGATTTAAATCGAAATGTAAGAGAAATTAAAAAATAACAATTCTAATAACGCAATGGTTTCGTATCATACAAGTAATAACTAATGGGACTTTAAACCGTGAAAATTATACCATTGTACTCAAATAATATGATGAAATCAGTAGGCTTGCTTGTGTAAATCCGTAAAATTCGCATATGACTGTATACTTATCAATTATAACACATTTAACCAAAGTTACCTACTTAATTGATTCGTTTATCCAATGTACCATAACAACAAAGAACAGAAAAATACAAACGTATGCTTGCGTTATTATTTGTGTCACGTTTTACGCACGCGTTATTGCGAATTATATTAGACTGTATTGTCATGCGGCTCGCTGAATGGCTGTGCATGGGGAGAAGAGCTTTTGGTACGCATGCGCGAGTTGTAACGTAAAAACTTCAAGTACGCATGCGCGCATTATGACGTAAGCGCTCCAAAAACGTATAATGTTTTTTGCAGCCGACCCATGCCAACCAAACAAGAGCAATGTGTATTATCCCGACCCAACAGACGAGAAAAAGTTCATCGTTTGCTCTCTCGGGAAGTCGTACACGTTCACGTGTGAAAACAATCGCGTATTTGATAAGTCGAGAAGTCGATGTGTCTAAATATACAAATGACACTGGATTATATTAATGCATTCACATTTTGCTAATTGCATAGCAGGTTTTTACTGTAAAATATGTAGGGTCACCTCATCGCTTAACATTTTTCATGTCTTGGTTATATTTGAGAGACTGTCACCGTTTTAAATGATCATCGAGGAGGGAAATGGAAAGCATGTTAATAAAAATGTGTATGGTACTTTTGCTCCTGGTGGCTTTCAAATGCGTTTGGACTTGTAAATTGGTTAGATTTGCGGCTGAATGTTTGGTTGCAACATGTACAACAATGCAAATCACACAGCGCATGGGGAAGGTGTCCAGACAACGTAGAAAACAGTCCATAAACGTTTCTAAAACCTCTGCCGAACGGTGGCTTACTGCATGTATGACAGACCAGGAGAAGGTTGAAACATAAGCGTTAACCGTTGGAATGTAACACATTGGTATAAATGAGGCGTTGGATGAAATTGAAGTAACCGACGTTGAAATGATTGTATCTTTAAGCCAACCCATGCGCTCCGGACAAGTCCGGCGTTACCCTTCCTGACCCCAATGACAAAGCGAGCTACTTCATCTGCTACCAGGGATCCGGTATCGGTTCCAAGTGCAGCTCGCCAAAGGTGTTCGATGCGAGTAAGAGCGTGTGCGTCAACCCGTAGTCATGGAAATGATCGAATGACCTGGGTGTATTAGAGACGACAAAGTGAAAGCAAATAAAATGATTACTGAAGAAAGACATTACATTGCAGTGAATACAATACAGAACTGCCTTAATGCTTTGAAAAGTACTGTGTACTAGTTTTTATAAAAAAAGACGAATATATTTTTGACGTTTTATGTTTTTTCAATGATTTCACATTCAAGGATTTATGTCAAAATCTTAATATTGTCTGTGTACATATGTTTCGTTTACTTATTGACCTATAAATATATAAATTAATTGATGATTTTTATGTTTGATTTACCAATATTTGATGTTATGAAGTGTAATTTAATAAAATTGACAGCAATACCTAGTAATTATTTATGAAACATTCAAAGAATAAGTTTGTTCAATTGAACATCATATAATTTGATAGCCGAGTACGCATGAAAGAGGTACGCTATATTAAAATCCCATGCACAACGAACTTGTAAGAGAATATACTGATGTCAGGGTCCGTATTTACCGACCCATTGTTAGGATAAAGAATAACTAGTATAATTAGAGCTAATAAAAATACGTCCTACGTTTGAATATGAACAGGCTTCAACTGATGATTATGTCAGTAACAAAATGTTCTTAATGATGTAGATAGAAATGATCAATGCCAAATTTGACTCAAAATTAAGGTTATTCTAGAAAATTCCAAATTTGAGAAAACTCGTTATTCTTAGACTTCAGTTTTAGAACTGTTCGGTTAATACAGTCATGTTGTCCGTCGTCGTCCGGACGTCGCATTTCTTGTTAGTGGCATACATAAAAAATGATAATAGGTATCAACTAGACACGTTATGGGTATGCAGGTTCCATAAGGGGGCAGTGCTGTGCGCAATGACCGCAATTCTTTCTCCGCTATTTAAAAAAAAATGTTTGCCTTTTGTTAATTTGTGTACTTATCCTTTTTCCAGAGAATATCTCAAAACTATTATGTATATCATCTTGAGACTTCACTGGTAGGTAGATATTATGTTAGGGATGTGTAGTTCAGATTAAACATAAATATTGCTGATCTATATTTAAAGTTATTGCCCTTATGCTAATTTGTGTACTACAATTGCTCTGCAGCATATCACGAAACTATTAGACATATTAACTTGAAACTTGATGCATAGATATATCTTATTGGGGATTGCTGTAAAAGTATACCGTGATTTTTTCTCCCATATTCTTGGGTTTAAGCCAAGGGTTCATTTTAGAACTTAAATTTTGATTATAGCATATCTTGGAAAAACTATTAGTGGTATCAATTAGAAAATTTAAAGGTAGGTAGATATCACTGAAAGGTGTGTATTGCACAAGAACCACAACTCTTGCTCCCGTTTGTAAAGAGTGAGCACGCTTTGTTTATGTTTTACTTATATATTGTGACGAGGTGTTTATTGCTTCAGACAAGATACTCTATATCATCTTTTTAAGAGTAATGCATTAAGATTAATTGTTAGTTGTTTGTCTTACATTATTAACCTGAATCTTTGCAAGCGGTAGCTCTAATTCAAGAGACGTGCTATTTCTGTTGCTCTTTTCTGTTTAGAGTTATTGCAGTTTGCTTATTTTTTAACTTTACTTTTGACCTTAGAATATCTACAATAATAAAAGAGGTATCCATTGGAAACTTGATATGTTTCACGATCTTATTAGGGACATAGCACAATAAATTAAAAACTTGTCTCCTTGTTATTGGAGTTAAAATAAAAAGTTTGTGCAAATCAAATCTTGAAAACTCAAGGAGCTATGAAATTGAGACCTTATTGCCAGGCAGATCTCTTTGATGGGGCGTGCATTTCACAGAACACATCTATTGCTGCCATAGTTTAAGAGTATTGTCCTTTGATGGTTGCCTATTTTCAAAATTACAAGGAGCCATAACCTGACATGAAATAGACATTTAACAATTATTGGCAGTGCAGTACACAATAGCCGTAACTTTTTGTTCAAAACTTCACATTAATTGCCCATGAGAATTTCATCATGAAATTGTGTCTAATATGATGTTTTAATGCGAACGACCATAGACATGAAACTTTCATTGTTGGGAAACAGTTCGTTAAACTGAATTTGCTATCCCCTTTGACAAAGCGAAGCACGGGAATGGGGTGGCGATGGCGTGTGGTGGATGTACGATACCAAAGTGCCATTTATCGTTATGGTAGGGTCGAGCATTCGTTTGCAACGAGGCAAATACATTGAGTTATATTATTTATTCAACTCATGAAAGAAGACGCTTTAGCGATGTATAGATATTCTTTATTGTGCAAACTGAGATAGATTTTAAAGTTTTATTTTTCTAATTCTTTAATGGCAAGTTTGTTATATAACATCTAATAATAAAACGTGTATGTTTGATATTCAATGACTTGCCGTCAGACATTTAACATTTAAGGTAGCTTAGTCAAAAAGTATAATTCGTATATACCGGTACTAATTACGATTCATATATGTTGTAGTCATATCTAGCAGACATTTAACTGAGTGATGTTATCACACATGTTTTACTTATCACTTTCTTCACGGCAAACACTAACAGTCCCTCTTTTTTACCTTGGAGAAGTTTTAACATGACTTTCCTGTGTTTCCATAGCACCGCGATTTACAGGTAAGTCAAAGCGTGCACCTTAATCACGTGATACGCATTTTTTCTCATTGTGTGACGACATGATTTAGTCACGTCACGTCATGCTGTATAATTCTTTCAGGACTGACTGCATGTTGAGTTTTAATACAGAATATCTAAGCAGAAAACTTATCTCTTAAATATATTTCATCTAGTACTTTCTTGAACATTGGTATGTAGGTGAAAGCAATAATGCCATACTTCTAAAATCTCTTATTCATGCTGACTGTTTTACCGTTATGTTCACTAAATCTATCACAATGAAGTACTAGAACATGTTTTCTCACAACCTGTCTGGGTAGAAATGAACACTTTAACATATTCAAGACACTTATGAACGACTCTTACTTTGAAAAAGGGCTATTACACAAGTATGTAATTCGTTGTTATTTTCTACTTCAACTCTTCAGGTCGTGAAATAGATCTAAAATCAACATTTCTCTTGGTCTGGCAGACACGTTCTTCTTTTCCTTTTGAACCCTTTTGATGTGCATTCTTTACTTAATATTGTATATTACATGAATACAATTCTTCAGTTGATTTATATAATATAAAATAAATACTTTTCCGTGTTAATATATCATGACTTGCTTTTAAAAAACGGCTGTGTTGCAATAAGTAGATCGACATCTTATTTATTAATACGTTGAATTGTTTTATGGAATTTATATAATTAAACTTTAAATTATGTTTGCTTATTTAGAATTAGTATTTTTTTGTTACTTTCAGATTAGCCGAAGACATGAAGATATAGAGCCATCTATTTATTATTCAACTCGAAATCCAAGCCTTTATATACATTTGTATTGAATCCTTCCTTTTTATTGAGTGTTCGATTTTTCAATGTGGTTGTACCGTTGCTCCATGACAATATCTATATATATGCGACGTTTGTTTCACATTTTTTTTGTGTGCAATTTACGGTTCGTCTGAATTTAATTATTGCTGCTGTAATTTTATTTGTAATTGTAAATAAGTATATATATGTACTGTAAACTGCCTGTTTATTTATCCAATATTTCACGATTCTGTGAGTTCACTGTATTGCTTTTTTGACATGAGCACATAAATAATTTAACCTTTACTTTGTACTTCATTGACAGCATAAACAACGGTTTCGAATGACATAACATGTGGTAAACATATCAAAGTGCTACAAGTAAACAAAGGTGGTTAGCGTGTGGCTATGATAATAAAAAGTTAAAACATCTTTTTGAATGATAAATAATCATATTATAACGAAAATTCAGCTTTTCTAAAAAAAAATTCACTATCAAATATATATATATATATATATATATATATATATATATATATATATATATATATATATATATATATATATATATATATATGTATCCAACTCAAACTAATCAGAAAACGGGTGCATCGTTTTGAACAGCCATTACTTCATCAATTTTGCAGCGATTTTCATGAACCCGGCTTTATTCAAATGGAAATGTATATATCTTGTTATATGTCTACACATGCTGGGTCAAATTTTATGAAATAACGCGATATACAATTGGCTCGACCAAGTTAACATCCCAGAAAATGCCCTATACTTCGTGAAAATTTCAGTCTTCGAGCCTGTCCGATCGGTGTCAAGTGGGTCATGCGAGTTGTGTATCGGGTTATTTCTTAAAAATTGACACAGCATTTGTAAAAGAATTGCACGACAGATACATTTCCAGAAAGGAAATTCATTTCTGCGTTGAATAAGTCCGAGATAATGAACATCGCTGCGCAATTGATGAAGTTATGGTTTTTAAAAGCGATGCACCCTGTTTTAGGTAGATTTTGAGTTGGATACCTTGTTATATATATATATTTGATAGTGAAAATGTTTTTTTAGAAAAGTAGATTTTTAGTTATAATGTGATTATTCATCATTTAAAAAGATGTTTTCATTAATTCTTATCATAGGCACACGCTAACCACCTGTGCAAGTAAACATATAAACCCTCAATTTGGTCCTGTCAACTAAACCTGCACATACTTACAATGTACTATACCCGATCAATAAATCCAAGATTATCCAGCATAGTTGATATGCAAACAGCAATGCTTCAGAGACTTGGTTATATCATATAACACAAGTAAATCAGAGTAAAACGTCTTGAATAACATAATATGGTTGTCGATTTTAAAAACAGGAACAGACGCAATGCTTTTATTATAATAAATGTTATTCAATTCGTGGCGGATACAAACATGGAAATAAGAATATGGGTTACGGGTTGGACTATTTTTACAATCCGTTTAAATACACTTGAAAATGAACAAAACATCTACCGGTAATGCACAAAGTAACGTGTAATGGACAATACATACTACAGAAAAGTAACTGGGTATGTCTGTGCGATTGACATTTTGATTTCTATTTTGTTGCAAATATAATATGATAGCAGCCTTTTTCTAAAATAGTGCGTGTGCTTTGGTGCACACGGTATTCTGCGTTATGTGTTATAATATATTTCTATAATTGCACAACAAAAATGGCATCTGCGAAAGTTTGTTATACAGAAACATATTTAAATATAATAATTTACTTAAATTGACTTTACAAATCCACCAAATCACATAATTTGTACTGATATAAGGGAGAGCGATTGCCATAAGTCAAACATCGTGAATTTGAAAGGGTGAATGCCGTTTTCAAGCCTGTCTAAATTATGATCGCACCTAGTTAACTTTTGCATGAACATTAAACATCATAGATTTACCGCCGAATTTCTTTATAGTGCATTCCCATGAAACAGTTTACTAAGACACATTTCTCTGAATTATAAAACAGCGCACTGAGTTGTGCTATCTCTTGATGAAATTTAAAACATGCCAATAATAAGTGATTTCATTTGTCGTCTGGAAGTTATCGAATATAAATGTACAACCTGGTATAAGACCGAAGACAAGTCTTTGGAGTTTAATATTTGGTTCCACTGCCTCTTCTGGTCTTCTATTAGTTTTATCAAATTATGATCCTGGGTTGAAAACTGGTCGCGCCCCAGGGTGATGAGATTAATATTTACTTATATAGTTTATAACTTAAACAATCTCACATGAAACTGCTACATTAACACATATGTGTCGTCCTTTGAACGCGAGACACGACACACAAAGCGATACACGATATTTTTCGCGACAGTCGCTGCGACGCACTATATTTTTCGCAACAGTCGCCTCGACACACGATATTTTTCGCGATGTATTTAACACGATATATCGCCTTTTGGTCTACCTACACAAGGGCGATATATCGTATTAAATATATCGTGTGTCGCCGCGACTGTCACGCAAAATATCGTGCTTCTCCGCGACTGTCGCGAAAAATATCGTGCGTCGAGGCGACTTTCGCGAAAAATATAGTGTATCGCTTCGTGTGTCTAGTGTCGCCCTTGATGAAAGAAGGGCGAGATTATAGATGGCACTATCAGGATTCCGTATAAAGGGAAACTTCAGCTGCGCAAGCAGGAGATAAATCCATTATAATAAAATGTGGTTTTACAAACATCACGAAGTCTTCACATAACAGTTTGTACCTTTAAGTTTCAGAATCGCGACAGCCCGCCATAATTTTTACTTTAAAACTTTAAAGGGATCTTTTCACGCTTTGGTAAATTGACAAAATTGAAAAAAGATGTTTCAGATTCGCAAATTTTCGTGTTAGTTATGATATTTGTGAGGAAACAGTAATACTGAACATTTACCATGCTTTAATATAGCCATTATATGCATCTTTTGACGATTATAAAACCTAAAAATTATAAAGCGTTGCAACGCGAAACGATTGAATAATTTGGAGAGTTCTGTTTTTGTCGTTAAATTTTGTATAACTACGAAGATTGCTTATATAAGGTATAAAATACGTGAAGTATGTGTACTTGGCGGAATAGCTCAGTAGGCTAAAGCGTTTTTACTTCAGGACTCGGGCAGGACTCCAGGGGTTACTGGTTCGAAACCTGCTCCGGGCAATGTTCTTTTCCTTTTTTTAATTTTATTCTTGATTTTTTACTGGAGCTTTTACGATCCAATGTTTACATTTGTCAATATAAAGCATTTAATGAATAAGTTAAAAAATGCCAAAATCTGTGAAAAGGCCCCTTTAAGTCATTATGTTTCAATATGTTTAACTTAAACCTTTGATTTGTTCTGATACTGTCTCAGATCATATCAACTCTGTGTCAAACTGAGAAAAGTCTCCTTTAAAACCTCCGTTATTACACAGACATCTCCCAATCTGCACATACAGGTTAACTTTTAACATGTCTCAGGTCTGTGACATAGGGCCTTTAACACCGTTTGTTATTTGTATTTCTTAGCATAATATGCTAATTATGGACATTACGATAACAATCCAGATCGCACGAGGAACTTCCGAATTATGGGCTTTAATAATAAAGGCAAAATTTAGCTTGTTCTTGTCGAACTTGATGACAATGTTCGTTTGCATGACATTTTAGCTAAGTTTGATTAACAGTCCGATTTCTTAAAACGGTTCTAAATTATGACCCTGAAATTGAGAAGTGTTTTGGCCTCTATATTTTAAAATGTTTAAATTGGGTCATCATGATATTATTTGTGGGCATACTTTCCTTGCAAGGTTGTTTATCAGCTAGATCACCTGAAGCACTTCTAAATTGTGGGCCATGTCTCATAAAATGTTGGTAAAGCCTTGTATTCTAAGTAACTCTATTGGATCATCATTTTAATTGATGGCAATAATTGTAAGCAATACATCTTAGTCATGTTTGAGTAACTGCCAGATTGCGTGATGCAATTCTGACTTAAGACCTAAAGTAAAAATGGCTCAAAATAAACTTGTCCGCCCTCAAAATTGAACATTTTGTATTGTATAATCATCCATCATTGCGGCGATATTTTAGGGCATATAATCCTCATGAAGCTAAATACCATCAAAATTTCCTGACCCATTTTTGAATTATGGAATATGAATTAACCATTTTTTTGACATTGTTACCTATCCACCCATTAACCTAAATAGTTTTAACAGTTAATCATCAAACTTTATTATGGAGGCTTAAAACTTCAACCAAAACAATGACCTGTAAATTGCCTTCTGAAATATAACTCTTGAATGGTCTTAAATTTGATGAATTATCCCAGACCTTTAAGTAGGGTATTTATATAACAGGTTTACTCTTTTTTTGAACGTAAATCACATCATTACTTGTTCCTGCAGATATTTTGTGAACATGCACAATGTAAATGATGAAACTAAAACAATACATAAAGAATTGAGTTGATAAAGAAACCATCACAAACATCTGTTAAATGAAAGTAATAAAAAGGGAACACAAGAGCATAGTTTGAGCATAGTTTGTACAGAAAAAACAACAACAAGATTATTGTGAAAATATTAATGAAAGTCTTTCAGTACTACAATATTTACTAGGAAAATAGTTTCATGAAACATACAACGTGATATTTAGCATGATATTCAACGTTAAACCCCAAAGTCCCCTGGCTAATGATTATTAGTAATGGACATGTTTGTCGTTTTGAAACAGTTAGTGTTAAAGTTCTCTACACTTTAGCTGTACGCTATTTTTGCAGAGATAATGTAGTGGTTGACCGAAAGCGTTCATTCTTTATATTTTAAAATGTTTTACCATAGATTTTAATAGAATTTAAAAACTATTAGTCAAATGACATCGGTCTAAAATTATAAGGTGGAAAACTAAATATTGCAGAGGCCATTTTAGCGCGGCGAAATTAAGTTTTATATTGAAGTTAAAGGTAGAACATACGCATTGTAAAACATTATTGTTTATTTAAAAAAAATCATTAAATAAACCATTACCAAACACACCTACAGAAACAGTTATACCATAAAGTGTATCAGTGACCTTGGTTAATTATAACTTAGAAGAGCATCACTTTACGATTTCGCACACAAAATATTAAACTTCCAACCCTTGCAGTTTAAAAGAATAATATTTTAAAACTTACAATATTAGTCTATATACGTCTTGCGACTTCAGTGGCGTGGTTTGTTTTGACCACAAAGACATGATTAGAAAGAAACTAAGAAAAGGAATACTATAAAAGGTTACACACTTGATATCAAATCCTTACAAAGAATCTAATTTTGGCTTCTGTGAGCTGCATATGTGTACCACGGGGTATCATTATTTGCAATTTGTATGGCAAGCACAGCGTTTCAAGAGGAGAAGTTGTTGGAATAAAAAGTTTATAGCACAGGCATGCACAGACTGACGCACCAGACATTATCAAGGTATCATAAAATCACTTTGTACTCAATAGAGCTTAACATGAATGACCTTAGATAAAGGTACCAGACATGATCAAGGTATAATAAAAGCAGTATGTGCCCAATAGAGCTAAACATGAATGGTATTAGATAAAGGCACCAGACATGATCAAAATATCATAAAAGCAGTATGTGCCCAATAGAGCTAAACATGAATGGTATTAGATAAAGGTATCAGACATGATCAAAATATAATAAAAGCAGTATGTGCCCAATAGAGCTAAACATGAATGGTATTAGATAAAGGTACCAGATATGATCAAAATATCATAAAAGCAGTATGTGCCCAATAGAGCTAAACATTAATGGTATTAGATAAAGGTACCAGACATGATCAAAATATCATAAAAGCAATATGTTCTCAATAGAGCTAAACATGAATGGCCTTAGATAAAGGTACCAGATATGATCAAAATATCATAAAAGCAGTATGTGCCCAATAGAGCTTAACATGAATGGTATTAGATAAAGGTACCAGACATGATCAAAATATCATAAAAGCAGTATGTGCCCAATAGAGCTAAACATGAATGGTATTAGATAAAGGCACCAGACATGATCAAAATATAATAAAAGCAGTATGTGCCCAATAGAGCTAAACATGAATGGTATTAGATAAAGGTACCAGACATGATCAAAATATCATAAAAGCAGTATGTGCCCAATAGAGCTTAACATGAATGGTATTAGATAAAGGCACCAGACATGATCAAAATATCATAAAAGCAGTATGTGCCCAATAGAGCTTAACATGAATGGTATTAGATAAAGGCACCGGGCATGATCAAAATATCATAAAAGCAGTATGTGCCCAATAGAGCTATACATGAATGGTATTAGATAAAGGCACCGGGCATGATCAAAATATCTTAAAAGCAGTATGTGCCCAATAGAGCTATACATAATTGGTATTAGATAAAGGCACCGGGCATGATCAAAATATCACAAAAGCAGTATGTGCTCAATAGAGCTAAACATGTATGGCCTTAGATCAAGGTACCAGATATGATCAAGATATCATAAAAGCAGTATGTTGTCAATACAGCTAAAAATGATTGGCTTTAGGCGAAGACTTTTCTAAATAAAACAAAACATTATGACAAAATATCGGAGACATAATCATGAGTATTACTTTTATCTTGAAACATGTACTTATTGTTTAGCTAACATATACGTTTTTATACATTTTGAAGCGGACAATTTGAAAAAACAAAAAACTTTTTGTTAAGTAAGTACATCACAAGGCTCGCTAAATAGTTACTTAACTCCACGTTTTATTTGTTACATAATTGTTATATTGTTAAAATATTTGCAATACTAATTAAAACACGTTATTACGGTATGGGGACTGATAAGTCAGTGAGCAAATTATCTTGGTATTCTTGTTGTTTTGAGCATGCCTTCTTACAATTTTAAAGGCATTTCGTACATACATTTTAATTTCTTCAATAGTGCTAAAAACATTGTATACGTCTGATTGTCTGATTGTTAAGAAATGGCAATTAACTTAATATAAACAAGAGTTCCGCGGTCGGAGATGACCGCATTGAAGCCGGATTTTTGATTTAAATGACAGGAAAGTACCTTTCGTGTTTTTGTCAATGCAATACTTAAATTACTGAAATATTGTTCAAGCATACCAAAGTTATAACATGGAATAAGAACTTTAACATTTTTACCTACCAAAGTTATAAGAACTTTAACATTTTTACATTCAAGGTCACAGTGACCTTGACCTTAGAATGAATGACCTTGAAATGACCAGTGGTCATCTAAGTGTGCTTGCAAACCTTCATGTCAAGTTTGAAGACTCTATGTCCAAGCATACCAAAGTTATAACAATTTTAACATTTTAACATTTAAGGTCACAGTGACCTTGACCTTCAAATGAATGACATTGAAATGACCAGTGGTCATCTTCTAGTACTGGCCAATCTTTATTTCAAGTTTGAAGACTCTAGGTACAAGCATACCAAAGTTATAACATGAAATAAGAACTTTAACATTTTTACATTCAAGGTCACAGTGACCTTGACCTTCAAATGAATGACCTTGAAATGTCCAGTGGTTACTTACTAGTTCTGGCCAACCTTCATGTCAAGTTTCAAGACTCTAGGTCCAAGCATACCAAAGTTATAACAACTTTGACATTTTTACATTCAAGGTCACAGTGACCTTGACCTTCAAATGAATGACCTTGAAATGTCCAGTGGTTACTTACTAGTTCTGGCCAACCTTCATGTCAAGTTTCAAGACTCTAGGTCCAAGCATACCAAAGTTATAACAACTTTAACATTTTTATATTGAAGGTCACAGTGACCTTCACCTTCAAATGAATGACCTTGAAATGACCAGTGGTCATCTGTTAATCCTGGCCAACCTTCATGTCAAGTTTGAAGACTCTAGGTCCAAGCATACCAAAGTTATACCATGAAATAAGAACTTTAACATTTTCACATTCAAGGTCACAGTGACCTTGACCTTCAAATGAATGACCTTGAAATGACCAGTGGTTACTAACTAGTTATGGCCAACCTTCATGTCAAGTTTCAAGACTCTAGGTCCAAGCATACCAAAGTTATAACAACTTTAACATTTTTTATATTGAAGGTCACAGTGACCTTGACCTTCAAATGAATGACCTTGAAATGACCAGTGGTCATCTGTTAATCCTGGCCAACCTTCATGTCAAGTTTGAAGACTCTAGGTCCAAGCATACCAAAGTTATACCATGAAATAAGAACTTTAACATTTTCGAGCACGCCGCCACCCCGCCCGCCCGCCCGCCCCCCCGCCCGCCCGACAACATCAATCTATAAGCCGAGATTTTTTCGAAAAAAATCCGGCTAACAAAAAAGTGAATAAAATTTCGACAGCTTCTTGGATTGCATATAATTAGATGTAAAAGTCAAGTATACATTTTTTACTGAATGTGATAATCGTCCTCTTAATTTGCTTCCATTTCAATAAATGGGACCTTTTCTGCCTTCAGGTTTATGGTATAAACAAGTAATGAAAGCATTTAACAATTATTTGAAAAACAAGCTAGTAATTAACGCTTATGTAGCTGTGATCGTTAACATTTAATGCCAGTTAGATAGAGTATAACCATCCAACTAATACGAACCACCATTTTGATAAACTTTGGAAACATATTTAAATACCATAATACGTGTTTTTTTCATCGGGACCATTTCACGTATAGGAATTTATTGGGGTGGACAATTTCATTTTCGACAGTTGTTTGAGTTGCATACAGTGTATATGTATTTCAAATATTATAACTGGTCCATGTATTCTTTGAGGTTTGTTATTTACACCAAACTTTGTCATATACTTTTATCCGCTCAAACGAGCAAAGCAGTTAAACCATTTGTTTGAAAATAGTCTACTTAAGGCAAATATGTGAAAAGAGGTGTTATTGTGCTTTTCTCTTTTAAACTTCGATTAAAGTGAAATTGTGAAAAGATAAACGATGTCCATGGGGTCCAATAAATATACAGAAAGTGTTATAAATAGACATATGTGATGTCATTTAGTAGCATAATTGCACCATCACCATGGAACTAATGATGTGTAGGATTTTTGACGCGCTTTTAAGGGTTTTGTTGTGTCAAACTGACGAAGAGAAGAAACCCTTCTCGATGGGAAGAACAATTTGCTTCTGTCAAACTGAAATATATGCGTCATAAAATCGAACCATGAAGAACCGAACCAAATGCTGGCCTGCAATTAAGAAAAACTATGCCTCTTTATGCTAACAATAACATTCTGCTGAATGGTTGTGTGCAATTACTCCACATCTCTGTATTTACCACATATTTTGATTTAAAAGTTTCATGTTTGGATCTTTCTGAACATGCATCGATCAAGTGATATAACTGTGACCAGCTTTTTAGCAGGACTGTGTACCTTTTTGTACTTTTAAAAGTACTTTAAGGTTAGCATGCAATGTGAATTTCAGGTGACATGGTTTTATGAAAATACCTTTGTTACTCAATACTCATACAGATACTAAATTGAAACTTTAAACATGTCGTTGGGATCATCATGTGAGTTCACTGACAAAGGCCTATAATTATGAAATTGTATTTAGCATAATTAAGCCCCTTTCATACATATAAATGTCAGGTTAACATTTACGTGCAACAACTTCACATCTCTTGGTCTTTTGCATATAGTAAAATATTTCTACGGATAAAAAGTTTGCATTCAATAACTTCAGATAAGTTGAAGATATTATGCTGAAATAATATGTGTAGGTAGGGGACAGGCAGATCTAGTGAAGGTTTGCATCGGACTTTTTGGGTCAAAGTCATTGTTATCTAAAATATATAAACGTGTTCGGCTCAAAAACATTTATGAAACCAGGTATATATTTGTTTACCACTTTAATGATATATGCACCAAACATTTTGTTTTTCACTGATGTATATGCATGACAGTAAAATAAAACTGCAAGTTTATATATTGAGATTAATATTGAACAATATATTATGTACAAGATAGGAAGTTTCGTCAGGAAGTTGATAATTGTTAATAAGATGTCTACGCCAACCATCACTTTTTCTTACTTAATACCCCATTGATGTTTACGTTAACGTAATGCACTTTGACATCATTGTAATATGATTTTAAGATTTGGATTGCTAAACATACAACATTGATACATTGATAAAAGGAACCATAATAGGTTTCATAGCATTTACAATGCCAATGTTAAGAACATATTTTCTGAAACCGCACGATCTTAATGTAAGATAGTCAGGAATGTTTCATTGGATGTAAATTGGGAAAACTCAGCAAACTGTCCACATGCTGACTATTCTCGAAGTTGTCTATTGCATAACCTATTGATGTGTAAACACACTAATTTGGCGAAATATCAATTCGTCAGATGGACTATGTTATATGAATGGAGTAAAGCCTATCGTGTCGCATATTTCGATTTACTTTAGACAATAATTTAAATAACATTGTGTATATGACAGCTTCAATAATTTATTCTCAGTCAAGGCTTAATAAAGATTTTACAAGTCTCTGTAACGATATAAAAGTAGCTTAAACACGAGCTTTTGAGTCAATGTGCTATTGAAATGAAGCAAATAGGAGATACAAAAATGAACTCATTTGCTGAACTTAAATTCTCATACATTTTGGCACAACGTATTGAAACGTTAATTGGTTAATGAATCCGTCCTATTCAGAGGGTAATTTGCACTGACTCAATACAAAGTCCGTATTTTTACATCCATTGTTAATAGACTTATTCCAGATTTGCACTGCTTTAACAACAAAAGCACTTACGTGTTCGTACAATGCTTGTCTTCGCGGATTTGCCTTTTTATGAAGTTTCATTGTGCAAAAAATTACTCGTTCATTATACAATTTATATAAATGAAACTTCATATATGAGATGCAGATATTGAGAGAAATTGTGAAGATCATGATGCATACTTCTTTTTCAGTGCAAACTAGTTTGTGTTATTTTTGCTACATTCGACCATTATTATATTATTTTTGAAGGGAAATTTACATAGGCTGATATACTGTCTACGTAGGCTGATATCATAACTCTGTCTTAAGTATTCCAGAGTTATTGTTCTTTGTTAATGGTCAAATGTTTAAAACAATCATAAAACCTGTCTTTTACTTTCATTTATCAAGACAATACCATATGGTAAGAACCGTTGGCTTTTATCAAAAGATATTACTACCGCTTTAATTTTCCGGCATTAAGAGAAGCTTACATATAAGATAATGAAAGTTACGGCATTTATTTATTCATTTATTTGTTTATTTTAGTGATTCGTATACAAGTTTAAATAGATAATATTGAGTTATTGTTGAGTAACAACAACTAGAGTAAACATATTATAAAGAGACTATTAGTTTTCGTTTATTGGAATATGCATCAGATTAAATTTACTTATAAAATATTTTACTAAATATATTGTCATACTAGTTTGAACGATAACTGTGAATAAACCCGGCGTCAGAGATGGATGATTTTTACAGTGTAAGATTCCTCTTATTTTACATTTATTATTTTTAACAGCAGGACTATTATTTTGATCATACACAAATTAGATTAAAACCGTACTTTAACGCTTTATTTAGTATTACATGTTTGTTAAATTTAATTAATGGACCGATCGTTTTAAGCTGATATCACACTTGACGCTTGAAACACTCCAAAATGATGTATACCACAGTCAGTGTATGTTTGCACATGATATTACTCGAGCAATATCCATAACCAGTATGAAAAACAAGTGTTTGGTAAATAGCTTTAATTTCCGTTTAATATTTCTGTTCTGATGTCGAAAAATTGAAAAACGGATTGATCCGCTCGTAACATCTTGCTGATTGTTAGTTTGGTTTATCCGCAAGCTTTCGGGTATGAATTTTGCTTCATGTATAAGCGGCTATAAACAAATAATTATTACTTAGACCATGCTTACTTTAGACCTATTTCACATTATAAAACATAGACGCTCTTGAAACGTGAAACGTGTGAAATATAAAGCATAAAACGTGTTTAACAAGATGCATCAAACAAATGTATCACAAAAGTTACGATAAATTCAACCCATTGGTATAAAGCGAGCTACTTCATCTGCTACCAGGGATCCGGTATCGCGTCCAAGTGCAGCTCGCCAAAGGTGTTCGATGCGAGTAAGAGCGTGTGCGTCAACCCGTAGTCATGGAAATGATCGAATGACCTGGGTGTATTAGAGACGACAAAGTGAAAGCAAATAAAATGTTTACTGAAGAAAGACATTACAAAAAGACATTGCAGTGAATACAATACAGAACTGCCTTAATGCTTTGAAAAGTACTGTGTACTAGTTTTTATAAAAACAAAGATGAATATATTTTTGACGTTTTATCTTTTTTCTATGCATTAACATCCAATGATGTTTGTCAAAATATAAATATGGTCTATGTACATATGTTTTGGTTACTTATTGACCTATAAATATTTAAATTAATTGATGATTTTTATGTTTGATTTACCAATATTTGATGTTACGAAGTGTATATTAATAAAAAAGCCTATTTTATTTGAAACACATACCTATTAGTTATTTATAAAACATTCAAAGTATAAGTTTGTTCAATTAAACATTATATAATGTGTTAGCCGAGCACACATGAAAGAGGTACGTTATAGTACAATCCCATGCACAGCGAACTTGTAAGGGAATATACTGGTTTCGTATTCGTATTTACCGATCCATTGTACGACGTAAAAATAACGAATCGACTTAGAACTAATAAAAAAACGTTCTACGTTAGAATATGAACAGGCTTCAACAGATAAGTATGTCAGTAACAAAATGTTCAACAAGAAAACTGATGTAGATAGAATGGATCAATGCCAAGTTTGACTCAAAATTAAATTAAGGTAATTCTAGAATATTCCAAATTTGAGAACACTCTTTATTCTTAGACTTAAGTTTTAGAACTGGTTGGTTAATACGGGCCGTTGTCCGTCGTCTTCCGGACGTCGTATTTCGTGTTAGTGGCATACATACAAATGATAACAGGTATCAACTTGAGACTTCATGGTAAGGTAGATTCCATTAAAGGGGCAGTGCTGTGCGCAATGACCACACTTCTTTCTCCTCTATATTTTAGAATTTTTGCATTTTGTTAATGTTTGTGCTAAACTTTTGTCTAGATCATATCTCAAAACTATGATGTATATCATCGTGAGACTTCATTGGTTGGTATATATTATTAAAGGGATGTGTAGTTCAGATTAAACATAGCTTTTGCTAATATATATTTAGAGTTATTGCCCTTATGCTAATTTGTGTACTCAAAATTGCTCTGCAGCATATCACGAAACTATAAGACATATTTACTTGAAACTTGATGCATAGGTGGATCTTATTGGGGTTTACTGTGGAAGTATACCGTGACTCTTTCTCCCCTATTTTGGGGTTAAAGCCAAGTGTTAATTTTAGAACTTAAATTTGGTTTGTAGCATATCTCGGAAAACTATTAGTGGTATCAACTTGACAATTTATAGGTAGGAAGATCTCACTGAAAGTTGTGTATTGAACAAGAACCACAACTCTTGCTCCCGTTTGTATAGAGAAAGCACCCTTTGTTTTTGTTTTACTTAGATATTTTGACGAGGTGTTTATTGCTACAGACAATATACTCTATCTCTCATATTTAAGAGTAATTGTTTTTTTTTTTGTCTTAAATTATTAACTTGAATCTTCGCAAGCGGTAGATCTCATCAGTGGATGTTGCTCCTCTCTTTTGAAGTTATTGTAGTTTGCTTATTTTTGTACTTGACTTTTGTGGTAGAATATCTTCAAAAATATAAGAGGTATCATTTGACACTTTTAATGTTGCAACATCTCATTAGGGGAATAGCTTGCAAACTATAAAGAGGTATACACCTGACATTAAAAAGACATATATCAATTATGGGAAGTGCAGTAAACAAAAGCCGTAACTCTTTATTTTTTCAAAATTTTACAGTAATTGCCCGTGTGAATTTCATAATGAAATTGTGTCCTTGACTTATGACAACCTCAATATGATGTTTTACTGCGAAACATCATACACATGAAGCTTTAATGGTTGGGAAACCAGTTTTAATACTGAATTTCTATTTATGGTAGAGGCCTTCGTTTGCAACGAAGCGAAAACCTTGAAGACTAGTAATAATTTAACTCGTGTTAGAAGACGCTTTGAACAGCGATGCATAGATAATCGGTATTATGTAATACTGAGATAGAGTTGAACGGTTTATTTTTCTTATTCTAAATGGCAGGATTTGCGCATAACATCTAATAAAAGAACGTAAACGTTCGATATTTAATTTTGTCCCTCAGCCATTTAAGAATCTTAGATAGCTTAATCAAAAGGTATATTTTATATATACCGGTTCTTATAATTATGTCGTTCTCAAACCTCGTAGTTCCAAAATTTCCATTTTCCCCCGTCTTTTCGAAATATATGAAGTATCTCGCGTGTTTTGGGCTATATCTCGGACCTCTACGCCAATCAGAACCCTTGAAAAAGCCACATGACGAAATGTTGTAGCTTATTTGTTTGTTTTTTTTTTGTCGGGCGAAAAGTCTTAGCGATTATTGCCACGTCATATCACATATAGGTAAACCAATTCGTTTGGACAAATTTGACAAAAAACGTTTTTATATTTGCAGCATGAGGTTTTCCTATCAGGATTAATTGTCGTATCTCATAGAAATGACAAAACTGTGGTGACGAAATATTGTAGCTACCATTTCTGAATATCAGTATGACTTAACATTATGACTTACGCGTCTACGGCTTATACCGTATTTTGCAGCTTTATTTGTTTGTGTGTTTTTTTATATACAGAATTTCACTTTCTAAAACATCGTTATAAAAATGTGACGGTTTTTTCTCTCTCCTGAAAAGTTGGCATTTTTTAGGTACGAGGTTTGAGAACAACAGCGAAGATATGTTGTAGTCATATCTATAAGACAATTTACTGATTGTGATCATGTTATAACACATGTTTTACAAATCACTTTCGTCACGGAAAACACTAACAGTCCCTCTTTTTTACCTTGGAGAAGTTTTAACATGTGTTTCCTGTGTTTCCATAGCACCGAGATTTATAGACGACACAGGTAAGTCACAGCGTGCACCAAATTATACTTAATCACGCGGTAGGCATGTTCTTCTCATTGTGTGTCGACGCTGAGTCCTTTACGTCACGTCCTGTTGTCTTATTCTTTCAGGACTGAGGGCATGTAACGTTTTAATCCAAAATATGTAAACAGAACGCTTATTTTCCCAAAGTAGATGGGGTATCCGATAACAATAAAAAATATCACGTCAGCGTCGCCAATATATTTGTGCACAAGTGGTATAATAAATGGCGTTATTTCCCTGTTCGACTTATCTGGATTATAACAATACCTGTCTCATTAAACCTTTCTTTCGCTTTAATGTGATAATACAGTTTAAACTGCTGAACGTAGACGTCATCAGCCAAGCTCCACCTGTAATAGGTTGTTTCGCCCCATTATGCTCGGTACAACCTCAAGGTGGCGGGGCAGGTAGTGATGGCCAATCACTACCTCGTCTACGATGGCTGCCAATTTGGTTCGCTGCGTCTTAACCAGAGCCAACTTGATGCCTGTTCAGCTGCCTTGCCCAGGGCGTGGATTGTAGTCTTCCTGACTCTTCCTTCTGCGCCCAGTGCTCCAAACATCTTCCACACCGACTGTGATGGAAATCCTCTGCATCCAACTTCCACTGGAAAGATCCATGTCTTCCAGCCTCTTTCTCTGCATACATCTGCCAGATCCTGGTATTTGGCTTTCTTCAGCTCATAGGCCTCCTCGATCCTCTCCTCCCATGGCACAGTTAGCTCTACAAGGATCACCCGCTTTGCCGCCTTTGACCATAACACTATGTCGGGTCTGAGAGTTGTATGGGCTACTTCCTCGGGAAAAACTAGTTTCTTCCTTAGGTCTGCGCGCATCTCCCAGTCGTTTGCATCTTGCAGAATACATGATCTGGAACTGATTGTGGCGGTGGGCTTTGTTGTACCCTCCTTGACGAAGCTGATGAATTGGGGTCCTAATTTCTTCCGGGGTCTATCCCTCTTCCGCTCTCTTTCTAGGGCGTCGGCCAACATTCTTAGAACTTGGTCATGGCGCCACCTGTAGCGCCCTTGTGCAAGGGCTGTTGGACACGATGACAGAATGTGCCGCAACGTTCCTATACTCCCACACAAAGAACAAGTGGGGTCTTCTGTCAGCTTCCATCGATGAAGATTTGCGGGGGTTGGAAGCATGTCGTATACTGCCCGCAGGAGGAAACTTAGCTGAAGTGGTTCATATGTCCACAGTTCTTGCCACGTGAGCTTCCTCTCTGGTGTACTCCACTTCGTCCAATCCCCTTGCGGTCCAAGCTGGACCGACCTGGCTGACCTAGCTTGCTCTTCTGCGTTTCTGATTTCTCTCTGCACCAGGTCTCTCCTTTCTCTTTTCCCTGCTTTTTCCCACCTTTGAGTCTGTCTGGTGCCAAGTCCTTCTCTTCCCACGTTGATAGATCCCACAACATCCTTGTGCTTTAGACTGCTCTCTGCAGAGTCTACAGCTTTGCTCACTGACCACTTTCTCCCTGTCCTAACCTGAATTCCTGCATTGCTGACTTTCCCATCTTCAGAGTCTCTGAGGGTTAGCATAAGACGTGCTTTTGCTACTTTAAACTCCTCTACTAGAGAGCTGATTGGCATCTGGAGCTTTGTTGATCGGCCATACAGTCCAATGTTGGTGAAGGATGGCGGTAGGCCTAACCACTTTCTCAGGTGCTTGCTGATCTTCTGCTCTAGCTTCTCGACGGTGCTGATAGGGACATCATTGACCATGAGTGGCCACATCACTCTTGGCAGGAGACCGTGTTGAAAGACCCATGCTTTGAACTTCCCTGGGAGTTCCGACTTGTCTATTCTCTGCAAACCCTCAGCTACCTGCTGTTTGAACATGTCCTGGCAATGCGTGTCTCTCAGTGAGGAATCAAACCATTTCCCTAGGCATTTAATCGATTTGTCCTCTAGGGAGGGAATCTCTTCTCCCTGGATACACAGTTTGAACTGGCTTGTCACCTTTCCCTTCCTAACCACTAAGCTTCTCGACTTCCCCGGCTTGAACCTCATTCTTGCCCACGTTGCTGTTTCATCAAGGGCCGCCAGAATCCATCTAGCCTGTATGTGGGTTTCAGTGGTGACAGTCATGTCATCCATAAATCCCCTGTTGGATGGTAGACGAATTCCTGTGTTTGTTTTGGGCCCTCTTGACTCTCTCTCCGCTGCCTTGATGATCATATTCATGCCCATCACGAACAGTATCACCGAGATAGTACATCCCGTAACAATCCCCTTCTCCAGTTGTAACCAATTTGTAGTGAACGTGTTGCTAGAGAATCTCAAGTTGATACCGTTGAAGTAGTTCATAATGAGATTTCTTGCACTGTCTGGAATGTGGTAGTGTCGAAGAGCTGTCTCAATAAGCTTGTGTGGAATTGAGCCGTATGCGTTGGCAAGGTCTAGCCATACCACTGTGAGGTTTTTGTGGTCGATTCTAGCTTCATGAAGTAGCTGAGTGAGTGCGCTGGTGTGCTCAACACACCCTGAGAATCCTGGGATCCCACCTTTCTGCACAGAGATATCCACATACTCATTCTCCAACATGTATGTCGTCAATCGCTTAGCTAGGATTGAAAAGAAAATCTTCCCTTCCACACTCAACAACGAGATGGTGCGAAACTGGTTGATGGTCTTGGAGTTCTTCTCCTTCGGTGCCAGACATCCTTCTGCACTTTGCCAACATGACGGAACAGTACCTTTTCGCCAAACAGTTCGCAGGAGTGACCACAGTCTTCGGAGAAGTTTTGGACATTTCTTGTAAACCTTGTATGGTATGCCACTTGGGCCTGGTGCAGAGCAAGAGCGAGCTTTCTTGACCACTTCGTTGATCTCCTTCCAAGTGGGTTCTTTCATGTTCAATGGACAGTCTGGGTCATTGACCGGTAGGATTCTACTGCACTCTCCAAGGGGTTTCTCTCTTAGTGGGTCGGAGTGCGCCTCCCTCATAAAGGTTTCTACATCCTCTTGACTGCTTTCAAGTTTCCCAGACTTCTCTCCACTTAGCAAGTTCTTTGTGAACCTGTAGGGGTCACTAACGAAGACTTTTCTCTTCTTTGCTCTATCCCTCCTTTTCCGCCTGAGCCTCTCTGCGTTTGTTAGTGTCCTCAGCCTTGATCTAACCTCTTCTCTTAGTTTAACTATTCCCTTCTTCTCAACCTCGCTTGACTGTTTGTAGCGTTTCCTTAGGGATCGCAGTTCTGCTCGGAGCTTTTTTATTTCACAGAGTCTTCTGTTTGGAACCTGCGGCGGTCTCGAGAGGTTTGCTTTCTGCTCCAGTCCAAATCTCTCCTTCCCTAAGGCGTAGGTGATCGAAGGTAATGCTTTAAGCTTCCTATCGACTGATCCTGTCAATGCTGTCTGAAGTACTTGGTCCAAATCCTCATCAAACGATGACCATCCACTGTTGTTCATAGCTGGCCAGGCGATCTTGGATCTTCTTTCTTCAGAAGTCGGTTGTGTTCTCTCCCTGCTAAGGACGGTCTTGTCCTTTTTCCTTCCTGCAGCGGGTGGTGTGCACCAAGAATCTGGGAAGGCAAGTTCTTCTGGGCTTGGATGCAATGGTGATTCTTCTGCACTTCCATCTCCCTGCTCTGTAGGGGTCATACTTGGTATGGTCCCCTGCTCTCCAAAAAGCTCATCAAGTGATTGAGTCACCTCAGCTTCAGAATTGTCATCAGTTACAGCAAAAACCGGAGCTGAGAGACCACCAGTACTGTGGTTGGCAACCAGACTGGCTATCTCCCTCGTTTCACCAGGAACACCTGCACGATGCTTCGGCTTTCCCTCCAACCGACAACCGCTCTTCCCTTGATGGATCTTCATCCCTCGATAGTTTTTACAAACTTTCCCACACTGACATACGACCGTTTGATCCCTAGTCAAAGTCCTTAATTCTCGCCGTGTCGTTTCCGCTGAATCCGTCCTATTGGGCCCTTCATCCTCCCCCCCTCTCGGAAGGCCCTGGGGGTATTGTTTCTGTCTGTCATATGTAGCAATTCTGATGGTTGTCTCTTCACAGAGACAGTACAGCGAGCTGCCAACCCGCTGCACACCGAACACTAGTCTATTCCTAGATGTCAGCTGTCTATCCAGCGTCACCGGTCTTTCTCGGTTGTCATTCAGCCTATTCCTGAAAGTCACTGGTAACCAATAGTATAATGAAGAAATCAGCCCCTGATACAATGACATCAAAGACAAATTTGAAGTTCAATATATGATATAGTTATGAAGTATATGTATACAATTTATAAATGAAAACAACAAATGCAACAAACGAGAACATGCCAATAAACCAAATTTTCACATGTTTTCCAATCAATTCAGTCAAACTTTATTTAAGTGTGAAGCAAGTTCTGAATGCTAGATTACATACACACATAAAATACATGATGCTACCTCTATCGAAACTCAAAATTTCTGAGCCGAAACCATTCATAAATGTTTAGTTACAATGACAATGACCCAAATGGCATAAAAGCAAACCTTCACTAGAAAAGCCTGCCACCTACCTTCACATAACATTTCAGCACAATATGTTTATCTTATTTGAAGTTACTGAATGAAAACTTTGTATCTATAGGAATATTTTACTACATGCAGTTGACATAAGGATATGAAGTTGTTTCATGTGAATGTTTACCTCATATATATGAATAAAAGCTAACAAAACTGACCAGCGCGTCAACAAAATCATAAACATCATTAGTTCCTTGGTAATGGCGCATTATGTTACTAAATGGCATCACACATGTCTATTTAAAATACTTTTTGTCAATTTATTAGACCCATGGATATCGTTTATCTTATCATAATTTCATTGAAATCACTGAAATCGAAGATGAACGGAGAAAAGCACTATAATATCTCAGTCCATTCAACAATGATTGAACAAGTTCTACATGCGCCATAACGTATCAGTCATTCTAAGCATTAATCACTGTTTAGTTTATTTTCAACGACTTTTAAGTGTTTTGTGACACGTTATTTTCATTTTTAAGTACATGATCTGAAATGTAAATTCGTTAAGGATTCAAGTATTTTTTTCCTTGTATTGACGAAAGAGGGTTTATGATAACTATTGCTACCTGATAGATAATATTCACGTTCAATGACGCTCACCAACACAATCCTCTTATAGATAAAGTGTTCGAAAGACATTCTTGAACAAATATCTCAATGCAAAAAGCGTTTACATATAATTTATAAATTGAGTGACGTGACAACGCGTAAGAATGTGACATGTTGCCCACTCATATTACATTTCGAAAGCGAATTTATGCTATTTTACGATGATACATGCAGGTATTTGCAGAAAAAACTTCCATTAAGGGAAAATACAAGTTCGTTGAAATTGGCGTGCTTAGCAACACTATGTCACATACATTCAGGTCGGCTCATTTAAACTTGTTATAAAACATGATCAAATCAGGTATCACAGAGAGGTTGCAATTTGTATTACCACTATTGCTGATATTGTTTAAAAGCGCGATTACACAACTTGATAAAACATGTTTTAACAATATTCTTTTATGGAGGAATAATTTACATAGCTTTGAAATCCTACGGCATCTAATAGTTTTGTTTTTATGTTATGCAGACGTTCAAAGATAAAAACGGATGTGGTGTAATACATCATATAGAATATATGTCTTAAATTAACACTGTTCGATTGATCTCAGACATACGATTGTAAATAAACGACGTGTGAATATGTGAGCTTTTTGGCAGGAAATACTGTAACTACAAATATAAATCGTCATGTTGCGTCTGCTCTTTAATAATGGCAAGTTACCAGTTGCCTATATAGAACAAACGATACCAACAACACGACATTAAGCCCAACATTGGTTCAAGCTTTGCCGCAACAATGCTACGGTCAAGCACAAATATGAAGGTACTTGTTTGATCTAAAATACTTTATATTAATATATATTTACGATTGCGAGTATAAATGGGGTATACAATGTTTTATTGAAATGACAAGAAAACGATCGGGTTGAAATTATATTATACTATATTATAAACTATTTGTCCGCCATAATTTTAAATTGCCAATAGGCACACCACAAAGGTTGACGTCGCAATAATTTAACTCGTTGTCTACCCACATTGTTTTCTTATACCTCAGCTTACAGAGTGTTAATTGTTTCATTTCAACTGTCAAAGTATGCATACTTGTACAATAATGTAATGAGTACTTTTTACATGTTTACACGTTAAAGCATTCCCCCGTTGTCACTGTGGTTGATAAGCATTTTATAACATATACAATACCTATAATATGGCTCACTGTGGTTAAATGGAAACCGAACATCGCGCTATTTCACCGTACAAAAATATCAGTTTCACAGAATGATTTGCGAAACACCCTTTAACATTAATTAATTTTTTTTCAGCATTGATATGTACTATATATCACCTAATTGTGTGCAAGTGAACAGTATTTATACGTCTGACTGTGAATTTTACACAACTTAAATTATTTAATTAGTTCTTTCAGCTGAATATTATGACACGTATATAAAGAGCTATACATTTTGCATCATTAACTTTTATTTATTCATCGTATAGAAATAGAAGAAGTATTCAGGATGTCATACTTATAAATGAATATTCGTAATACGAGTGTCATTTTTCATCACATCCGTATTCAAAAGGCCTTGTCGATGTCTCGCATCGATGTATGCGCATATGGAAATATTTACGTCACTATCATAAATATGAATTACTTAAAATCTTAAAAAATGGAAGATATAGTACTCCAATTAAAAAGGCGATGTAATTGAATATTTTAAAGAGTAAATTCCATTAAATTGTCAATATATTGTCGATATGCGATATAAAAGATCAATTAAAAGTAAAAAAATATTGATGCTATGAATTATTGTCAGTTTAAGCAAAAACTTTAATGGTTAAAAATATGCATTACGGATTTCAAAATAAAACATTTATAGAACTAAAATTCAATTTCAAATGATGTGCTGTTTAAAAGGCGCCTTTATCATTGGCATGTCGACGCGTATTATACTAGTAGTATTGGCCACCGATCTATCGATACTGTCGAACAACGTCACGCAGCCATCAGTGACAATAATGATACTGTTATTGATGTGCCACGTTGGCTCAGTTTTCCAAACGCTTCGTCACATTTGTCATATAGTTTAATCATATGAAGGTAGTATTATATAATAAACACAGTTAACAGTAGACGGTACACATACTGTACTTCGTAATGAGATCATACGTTTAATACAAGAAAAAAATATATACAACAATAGCATATTAGTAAATGAATAAAGAACGCCAATCATCACTCATACAATAAGAAAGGAAAGTATGGGAACTATTATACGATTTCCAATCGCGCATGATTTTATTGTATTTTTATTATGTGTTACACAGCAAAATAATCGGTAAGAACAGACTATTATGTTCGGTGGCATTTTTAAAGATTTTTTTATAAATGGAAACGCTATATTTATAGTATGACATCTCTAGAGGTCAAACATTAACTCGAAAAAAATTCAATTTGATAAATCAGTCGTCTATTACAAAAAAATACATAACCAAAACCTGAAAATATAAATAAGAAAATG
The DNA here is from genome assembly GCF_020536995.1 of Dreissena polymorpha. Classification (NCBI taxonomy): domain Eukaryota; kingdom Metazoa; phylum Mollusca; class Bivalvia; order Myida; family Dreissenidae; genus Dreissena; species Dreissena polymorpha. The sequence continues at coordinate 88,906,211 of NC_068360.1, forward strand.
CATTTGTCAATCTTGGCATGGCATACAGTTGTAACAGTTTGTAAGATGGAACAAAAAAGAGTATATTGCATTTCATACATCTTTTACTGTTCGTTTTAACAAAGTTTCATATGGATTCCCAGTTCCCTGTTTATCTGTTGTAAACCTTGTTGCAGTGGCAGAGTCAAGAAGCGAGTGGTATCTTGACCATCATATTTCCCCATGAACATTGAGATAACGTGGACGCCATTCCCGTCTTTGTCGTCGATGCATACGATAGCCCCACTATCTCCGGGTTTACCGAATGCTTCCTGTCTTAACATTCCAGCGTGGTCATTTACAATGACAACATATTTATATTTTCCAAATGGTCTTTCGAATCGGGGCACGACAACCCTTCCAACGCTCGGGGATACAGGTGAGTTTGCCGTCCATGCGAAAACTAGCTCTCCTTGCAATAAACGTCGCACTTCTTGTTCTTGTGTTTCTTGGAAGCGGAACAGCACGGACTCTGCTGGTATACCTCTGGAGTCTTTGAAATGCATGTCATTAATTTCGACTTGGGGCAATATTGTTAATGCAGCAATATCAAGCCCGTCCCTCTCACGTCTAGCTGGGGGCGTTTTTACGGCAATACATTCAGAATATCCATTTTCATTAATATAGTATATCCTGCCATCTTGCTGGTCTATAAAGTGACGAGCCGTTAATGCATACTTGGCTATCCCATGCTCTGCAAATCCTCCTAAAGTAGCAGTAAGTCCACACCTTCCAATGGGAGTGCCAACCTGTATTCCCGCTAACGGCGTATAAGGACATGGGCCATAGTTGAGATGATATTTCACAATGTTGTTCTTTGTCAATGTCTGTATTATTTTACCATCAAGTGTTTTGTTTATTTCTCTGTTTAATATTATTTCAAGAACATCATGCTGATATCCACATCCGACAACACTGGGGTCTAGTTTGTAGAGAGTTTTAACAATCTGCAATGCATTACAAGTGTTATATCAACTGGCCGAGTGTTACGGGTATAACACAAATCAATACATGTGTTAGCAAGTTTATTGGTAACCGTAAAACGTATATAGTACTGCTAAAATGAAATATTTATCAACAATAAATAAATAAACTCAAAAAGACAATTATCTGGGGTGTTTATGACATATCTAAGTTAGATCTAAATACAAAACGTAAAATTATACCTTAGGATTCAATTCCGGTGTCTTTGTGTACTGAAAGCGTGGCCATTCTGACTTTGGAACATCGCTTCTCTCAAACAACGCCTTAATATCTAACATTAATATATCCATATTGTGTCTGTCTTCTTCAGCCGTTGAAGAGGTTTTAAACCTTTTTCCTGTAAATGTATACATAAATATGTGTAAACGATATTGCGTATATCTGATCACTGTTCAGTGTTCAATTAAAGGCGTCATTAACAGGTTTCCATATTTTCGAAAAAGGGAGTCATGTAGGATACAGACAAAATTCAAATGTGGAATAATATAAAATAAGAGTAATGTAAATATGTGGGAAAATGCCTTCATCGAGAATCAAACCAGACACACGCGAGTATCCTCATCACGCTGGAATATTTACAAAAATGTGCTTTTAACGACGAGTAACTAATTCACGAATTTTGCGGTGGAAAGCCGAAAAAACGCTGAATGATGAATACGCTTAACGATAAAATTTGGATATTTTACTTCATCCTTTGCGGTATTTAAACGGTGTAGCTTTTGAATATGACAAAACATGTGTTTAATCTATGACAATGTCTTGAAAACGTTAACGTTGTTAATCTATGAACATGTATATTAAAATAACTGATTAAATTATAGAAATACAACTTAGATGCTCAAGTTTAATAACAAGAAAAGTTAAACTATTGGGATTTGAAACGTATCAGTTAGTAATTACTATTAAACGTTTGATTACAAAACAATTTTTGTTTGCAGTTATAACTCAGTGCTTACAGGGCCATCTATTTTTGTAACTTCGCCATTACGTGTTGATAATGATTCAACAGTTAACATCATACCTGATCCTGCAAATCCACTGTCTAACTCAGATGAATTTCGTTTGATCGATAGTAGTGTATTTCGCTCGTGATCGCCAAAAATATTCTCGACTCTCCTCACAGTAGCAGTCTTCCGTACCACTAGCTGACTGTGAGATTGTTCTGGCATGGGTTTTGTCCGGCGAACTTTATCTATTGCATTCTTGTCATTCATCGCAGTGTCTACCATCTGTCCAATTATCGAGCAAACATATCGCTCCAACAAAAGATTAATGCTTCTTTTTATGTCTTCAGATGATGAAATTATGATTTTTAAATCTGTGTGTTCTGCTTTAAAGTTATTAATTGTCGTTGAAGTACCATCTGTTAATAAAACCAGCTCTGAAAACATCCTTTCGGCGTGTTCTCTAGGATGTTTTCTGTAACATTGCGTATGACAAACACTAACAGTAGGTTCCAATTTAGATACATTTTCGTGTTTGGCTCTACTGCTTAGACCTTCAAATTGATTTTTCACAGTTTTGAGAAAATGTGTACACTCACTTTCTTGGCCGTCACAATGAAGTACAAGTCTGACATTTCCAAAGCTTTGTTTAAAAAACACGTCTGACTTCAACAAATGTCCTCTTTGAATCAATCTTTCCACGCGATCTACTGTGTATTTGTATCGCGGAAATACGTCCATTTCAAATATGTAAAGTTTTCCTCTGATACCCGTCATCTTTAGCAATAAGACTTAACTATTATTTTTATATATGAATATAAATTATTCAAAGCCAATCGAATAATTCGTTAATTTTAAGCGACTGAATTTTCATAGTACTGACTTATGTTGTGAACTAATAATAAACGCATTCGTAGATGTTTTACGTAGTTAATAATCAGTTTGATATCAGCCAGCGTTTTTATAATGTCATAACATTGGTGGACTGTAGAGGCGAATTTCTTGATCGGACAACTGATAGCTTGAAGTAGGACACCCTGTTTGGTATTGGATAGAAACTTCGTAATCTCTATAAATGAAAGTGATTGTGACAGGCCTTAAAAGGACATTTTCACGTTTTGGTAAATTTACATTATTTTTCAGATTTGCAAATTTTCGTTGTAGATTTGATATTTGTGAGGAACAGTTATTCTGAACATTTATCTTGCTCTAAAATATCCATTATAGGCATATTTGACAATTTAAACACCTGAAAATTATAATGCTTTGCATCGCGAAACGAATGAATAATTTGGAGAGTTCTGTTGTCGTTATATTTTGTTATACTACAAGGATTTCTTATATACGGTATAAAATACATCAACCAGGGTATGAGAACGGATAGCCGAGTGGTCTAAGCGTTAGACTTGTACTCCAGGTTTCAGTGGTTCGAGCCCAGTTGAGACCTACTTTTTTCTTTCTTTAATTTAATTCTTGTTTATGAGCTTTTTAGATCCAATATTTACGTTTATTAATATAAAGCATTAAATTACAAACTTCAATACATGCCAAAATGTGTGAAAATGTCTCTTTAATATGCAATCCACAAATTACTATCACGTTTAAATGAGTCTCTAGTGTATCCAGTCATCGCACATAATAAAGTTCAAACGGTTTAACAATTTAGTATAATCAAAGTACTGATAGTACTGGTGTGACGATGCTTTTGAAGAGAATGGATATAAAAGCATCAATTTAAGTTGATCTACATAATCACAATTGTGTATAAGGGTACGAAAAAAGTGTTGGTACGAAAATTTGGCAACGAACAAATTATGCCAAAAAAATAATAATTTGGTTACGAAAAAAAATTAAGAGTACGTAACAAATTGGGGTACGAGAACAAAATGGGTTCGAAAAAAAATTGGGTACGAAAAAAAATTGGCAACAAAACAGAAATTGGGTACGAAAACAAATTGCGTACGAAAAAGTTTTGATTCGGAAAATAAATTGGTGGTACGGGGACGTAGTACCCCTGGGGAACTTGACCCACAATCGCACATTCTAGGCCCTTTCCGTCAAACATCGGATAAGTACCTCGAAGGCAATAGTATGAATACACATTTATGGCGTACCATTTGCGGTTGCACTTTTTGGAAAAAATACTAAATTTATTTTGCGCAAACTTTACACAGTTGTGTATTTTGACAATGACCGGGCTCTCGTCTTTGTTTTTTTGAAAATGGTTTTGAATTAATGAAGACATTATCAAAAACGTTACCTGAAGCAATGGTTTGTTGACATCCGATTGTCCCACACGTAGCCGAAAAAGTCACGTGGTACGGGCACCTTGACTTGTATCCTCATGTTTGAAGCATTTTTTTCAGCTAAACAACAACAACACTAATTTTCCTAATTTTAGTCAAGACGCCTCGAATTTTCCCAATCCAAAGGGACCCGGCCCCATTCCTAAAACGATGAGAAAAAAAACAATGTCTATGGTCAAATTTGTTCATTGTTAAGCATTTCTAAATATGACGAGATATTTCAATAGCCGCATATTATTGCATTTTGACGCAATTAAATTTAATTTGCTTTGTTTTTTGGCAAAAGGGATATTGTCTTGAGTACCAACCCATCAAAATTGTGACTAGTGATTCAACATCAATCATATACATTACACGTGCCATTGTAATGACCCAGCTATGTAACTAATTGACACCACCCCTGTGTATATAAACACCGTCTTTGATGAAAAGTGACCCCGTGGGACGTCACTTATCTTAATTTCATTCATGTCATTTAAATAAATGTAAATCTGAGAACAGACCAATAGGAGCTGAATTTATATATTTCTCTTAAGTATGCGATTTGCAAAACATTCGATCCTTTGATATGAATTAAATTATTTGACAAGGTTGAGTGCAAATAACAAATTTCAAATTATTCTATGGTCCAATTATATTAGAAATCTGTAGAACAATACTTTCAATAGCTCAAAACTGAATTCACCCTCCCAATGGTAAAAGATGGTCTCATCAAATAACCACATGCTTAGTTATATTCACACAATATTGATTATCTATTTGATCTTGTCAAAACTATCAATAGGATATTTCAGAATGGTTGAATACGGTTATATCCAAGCAAACTTAATGATCTGCGTTAAATATTTTCTAAATAACTGCCTTGTATACCTCTTTGCGAAATTGTCATGCCAGGCAATTTCAATTGAAACCCGTTGAATGCTTTCATTGCAAGTTTTACACTCATAACATCCATGACAAATAGCCCCACGCTTGGAATGGAAGCAAATTACATACAGTTATCCTATTACTTAACAATTTTGTAATGTCTTATGCCTTTAATTAAATAATCTTCAAGTAGTTTTCCATAATAGTTAATTTGTAAATTTATTTCTGTACTAGTAAATTTTGCCAATACTGCTTCTGCCCCCGAGAAAGATTCAATGACTACTCATGAACTATTATTTAACATCATAGTCAGGTCATGAACAAATCATGAACTCAACCGTCGGATGTCATGGTCAAGATTCAACAAAATCATAAACATTAAGTTAATGACCTGCAAAGAACTTAAAAAATGACAATTCATATCCATAAGAGTTACATAAATATGTTGACTTAAGCCATTACACTTAGAGGATCATGCATTCAATATTACTCTCAATGATAAAATGCTATTTATCACCATAGTTAAGCTGTTTTGTTATTTAATAACAATTGAAAATATTGCAAAAAAAGAGATTAATTATTGTTAATTATGAGTTAATTTTTTCTTTGGTCACATTGTTTAAAAAGGCAACAACAATTTTTTAGATCTAATTATTTTGTTCATCTCCCATCCATATAAGTTCAGCCTTAGTAAATATAATACTAGACACACTTGTATCCCCAATTTTGAAGCATTTTTTTGAAAAACAACAACAACGCTAATTTCCTAAATTTTATTCAAAACGCCGCGATTTTTCCCAATTCAAGGGGACCAGGCCCTATTCCCAAAACGGTGAAAAAACCCACTGCTATAGTCATATCAATTAAGTACATAAAATACAAGTTTTGGTCCTGATTTCATGAAGACTTGAGATATTTATTCACATAGATATGGGTTGATCCACAAACGAAAAGTATTTGTGATCTGTGTTCGGTGCAGGCTCTTTTTCCAGGACTGTGAAAGTTAATATTCATTTTCAACCATTAAATAAAATGAACTGATCTGCATATAATTTGCCATTTTGATAGGTGTTTGTAAGGTGATCAACAGGAGATAACCAGGGTGCCAGAGAAAATGGATAAACATTTGAGATCTGGTCAGGGCTTCATTATAAAAGTGGTTAAATGGTATACATTTTATATCTGGCCAGTGCTCAAGAGAAAATGTGTACATTTCAGAAAATTTTACCATTTAAAACTGTTTAAATACCGCTTGACTAAGACTCTTAATTCATCTAGCATGAACACTTGTACCATATCTTTTTAACACTAAAAATAATATTTAATGTACAAATTTAATCTACCAATGTGTACAGATACTACTTAACATTTATTTGACTGTATTGAATGTAGGAACTAGCTAAACTATCCATTAGAAAAAAATATCAGGGGGTGAAATATTCTTTGCCTGAAGCTCTGATGCTGGAGCTATGTTTATATATCTTTAAAGACACTTATTAAAAAAGTAAAACAATACAATGATACAACAGAGGGAAAATCATCCCCTCTAAACAAAATGATACATAATTATGTATAATATTTTTGGATCTGGATTGGTACACAGCAGGACTTTTAGGTATGCGCGCTGCGGGAGAGAGATGGGAGTGACTTACATTTTGGATTTAATTTAATCACTGAAATTCATCACTGAAGTTACAGTATGATCTCATTTGATATAGATGTACATGATTTTATCAAGCAACATAATTAAATAATTATCAGTATAAAGTACTGTCATGATTTCAGTATCATTTAAATGATTTCAGTCAGGTTTATCATTCATGTACATTAATTTTGTAAATATTATCAAAATAAGTACACTACATCCAAACATATTTGAAATAATACAGTTTGATATACTGTATATAATGTAACTACACATCCAAGCAGTCCATCAAACAATTGCAACAGAGCCACCTGGTGTGACAACGCGCCAGCAGACAAGTCAAATGCCTTCTGACTTAGTGCATTTTACTATTTATAACATCTACATTAGTTACAGATACATGTTTACATTTGTATGTGTTTGAAAAAATGTATAAACTTTAATGACATCATCTGACCATGCATGTCCTAGATTTCAAAATCAAGGCCCTGGTCCGACACATTGGTAACATTAACGTTAAACTGTTACCAGTCTTCTGAAATTAATTTGAATTGAACTATGTTATGAAATCTTAATCGGGCACTGATTTTCCTTGTTTTAAAACAGTCATAGATCAGTTGTGGCCTCTCGGTAATGACCCATTTTTGCTTACTTGTCACAACCTTAAAACTTTCCACACTTCTACAATGGCAAATCTGGATTTAGGTGATCTTTAATGGTACATTTACACCTTAGCTTTGTCACAAGAGTGCTGGTAAAGTCAAGTCACATATTTTAATCTAGGCCATGTCAAACTCAAAGTGTCAAAGACAAATGAAAGATGCGTTCATTAATGATTGTCCCATTGTTAACTACTGCTGTGAGTTTTTATATAATATAAGTGATGACCATCATGTGAGAGAAAATTCACATTATCTTAGTATATCAGGTTTAGCAGCCTTTTAGATAACAAAGTTTGCTAGTTTTCAATGTCGCTTCTGGGGATCAAACCCGCAGCACAACCTCCTGCAATCAAAGACGACACTCTACCACTAGGCTTTTAGGAAGATTCTGAAATTTTTTGATCCCTCGTCAGACCAACAAAACTAAAAATCAAGTCAAATATTGCCGACTCGGTATTATTGAGTCAGTTCATGAGCGATAATGGAAGATGCAATATCTCTCACGCCCCCTTTCATCGCCTTAAGCAGAATTCAAATATCAACACGAAAGTGCTGGAGTCATTGATCCAGATGGACCAGAAAATAAACACTTGATTAATGTTCGAAATAAAATCATTTGATTAATGACAATACTAATATTTGAGCCAGGTCACAGGGAAAGGGCAGTCTAATCAGTATCCAATTAAACTATTTGTTATTGACAGAAAACAGCTTTCAAGCGACTGCAGGCTGATCTGGATCCAAACTGGCAACATTCGCCTTAATGTCTCTTTTACTGTGACACAGTTCATTTGACTTAAAAATGATATTAAATACTAAAATAGAAAGAAGAAATAATACAAACCAGTAATTTGAGTAAAGACTTTGTAATCAATGTTTTCATGACAGCTTGGTGATCTGCAAATCCCATGTGATATGTTGATATCGGGTATCATAGTCATTCAATAAGTCGCAAAATGCTCGAATACAATTTACAAAGAAACATGTGACTAAAATTGATAACTACAAATACCAGTTTTGCCTTGTCAAGCTGTCAAGATCCAGAATGTCCTGCATTCACATAGAATATATCCTTCGAATTCAATCCATTGTTGACATTAGCAGAGATTTAGTTAATAAATAACTCATATACCCTAAATGACAGTTTCTAAATAGCCAAACAAGCCGATGTATGCTGTAAGAAAGTTTTGACACGAGTGTGAACATTCTCTCATGGGCGCGGCCATTATTATATATTGAGTCACGAACGTCAACTCTGTTGGAGAATGTTATCAATGCTAATCAGCGAGATATGCCAATTAGAAAAATCGAGGTATCTCAATCGGACTGGCTCGGCCTTTTACATAGCTCGCCATTGTGAAAAATTGGTTCATGGTATGATAACTTAGACGAGCTGCTGAAGCAGCGTCGTCAAAAATGCATGCGAGTGAGTGGTAGATTTTCGATATCTATAAATAACCGAGATGACGGGGCTCAATATGATCGTTGGCTTTCCGGTCATTGCAGTGATGTGTTCACACGCTTCACATCTAGGCGTGATGAGGAATGTGAGTTTTTTTAGTGGTCACTATACCGAACAGGTAAGGTTTCCTCCGGGCACCCCTACAGCAGCACAAGAAAACACTTGCATTGAGATCATTTGTAGGATTGCTGATACACACGAAAGGTCCAAGAAAAATGAAAAATCGGGCGCGGAAGGATATATGTATACCACAAATTTGTTGTCATACAACTATGAAATTGCTGGAGAAAATACAATCATCACGGACGGAACCGCTTAACAATACTTAAGATTGTCTATATCGAACTTTCCAGAGTAAGCTGTCCAGATGGCTTTTCGGGGCTATTGACTTGTTGACAAGTGCCTACACAGCCAGTGTCTAGCCGCAATGACCCAAGAAAATCCCGATATTTAGATGCTGCTTGCTAATGTTTTTATCAAACTTAAGACGGTTATGAGGGATAAGAAACACAAACTCGCCCATATCTAAAACAAAGTGTCCGTTTATATATCCGTTTTGCTGCAGCAGGATACTTCAATTACCTACGATCTTAATATTACCTTTAGCAAACAAACAGCCTAGAAGAAACACGTTTATCGAAAATTCGTTGAACGTTTTCCAGTTGTTCGTAGGAGCAATTAGGGCTGGGTTGAGTTAAAAAGTGTTCATGCCCTTAAGCAAACATTGATGAGGTATGCAAAGAGCAAATGTGGTCTAACTCGCGGAAGTGAGATGAACATGCAGAAAACAATTAGAACCTTTTCCAAACACATACTACCTACAGCAGGCAAGCCTCAGACAGCTTCGGAAATTAGAGATAATGCCACAGAGGCTGTGTTGAACTGTATTCCTGAAACAGAATGTTACGTGCTGGTTGTGGCTATTGCAAAAGGCGACTCATATATAAAGCAATAGCCGAATCTAATACTTACTTCAATGTGAGGCATTACTGACAAGCGCCACAGGTGTTCAATGACTACGATGAAAGTAATTCTATGAAAGAAAACACAAAACACAACTAGAGACGATGAAAACAACGTGAGCCCTTTTGTTAGTTTAACCCAAGACACACATACAGCTCTTGCAAAGAGGGGGACTTCATGTCACCTGACAAAATCAAGGTAGGCATTATTACTCTTATCAGCACAGCTCTGACTAAAATGGGATGTTATATCGTTCTGTCACTAAGGCAAGGAAACATTAATATTGTTTAAGCAACAGTGGAATGAACCACTACGTTGGTGAGCGAGGATGTATATTTGATCATCTTGCCCCAGAATTACTCCGCTGATTAATCATACAAAGGAAAGCAAATTGTATACCATTAACGTTTTAAAATAACTTTAAAACCCTCAAGACGAAGGATGCGATGACTTGCTTTGTGTGCATGCTTACCATGGCTGTTATTCAAATTCAATGTTTTTCGGCATCTGTAAAAGTTAGTCTTTATGAAATTAGTAAAACCTGTTCATATCATGTAGTCATGTGCCGGTTTATTCCTCCTTCCGAACAAGACTCAATGGGAGTTTTCTTATCATGACAAATGATTGATGGTGTACCTGTTTGGTGGCAAGTCCAATGGTTCATTAGAATCCCTGCGCAGTAACATTTACACAAGGCAATTGGCTACTGCCGAAACATAAGTCATTCCTTTGCTTCCACCAACATCTATAGCCAATGTATATAGTTAAAAATTATGTTACGAATATGGATGGCAAATAAGATGCACCCGACAGAATGAGGGTGGAGACAGGACAACCAACAAATAACTCAAACCGTAAACCAAAAAAAATGCTGCACCTGGCGAACTGTTTAATGCCATCAATTTATACTGTTCGATGTACTGTACTTCTGTAAGTAGCCGTCGCCACATTGAAAACTGAGACAATCTAAAGAATGCACAAGCAATCGGTGCTGAGGACGACTATTACCACACTCTCTTAAAGATGATGTGTTAGAGATACTAGGGTAAATGGGGTGAATACCAAACCACCATTTTTGGGTTATATAAATAATTTGTCTAGACAATGTTTAGACGTGAAAATAAGAAATTGCAGTTTGCTATTTTGTTAAAATATATAGGAAGTGTTTTCGCAACACCTTTAAGAAAGTAACGTGAATGTTCATTCTGCGTCCTCCAATAGTTTGTGAGAAAGGTGTCCTTGTATGCCATCATCATCATCATCATCATTATCATCATCATCATAATAGTCATCATCATCATCATCATCATCATCATCATCATCATCATCATCATCATCATCATCATCATCATCATCATCATCATCATCATCATCATCATCATCATCATCATCATCATCATCATCAATCCCTTGACCGGTTTGTCTTCGGGGACATCTATGTTAAAATGTCAGTATTCTGCGTGCTGTGCCCATATGAAGAGTACATCAACTCAAGGTAAAGGTTGAACAGGACGGGAGAGAGCAAATATCTCTGACGGAGTACCACTAATGTCCAAGAGTCCTTCAGCTGTCCGTTAAGAAGCACTGCGCTGTTCGCGATTCCGTAGAGTTTTTTAAGCCTTGCACCAAGGGCACTTTTTAGATAAACGTGGATTTGTATTCAAGAATCTAACAATGAAGCAATTGGCACTTTGTCTTGCACACGTTCGTTAAAACTGCTTCTTCATGCAAGCGCGTGATTCACGGGTGCTCCTCAACAAAGACCGTCAAAACTCATGTTATTTTTCATGAAGTTTATTCAGATGTCTCACATGCACAGTCTTGGAAAGACTTAATGCGTTTATAACCTTGATATTCGTTCACTCTTTGTACCCGGTAATTGCTACTGAAATACGATAACATCTACAGAGATTAACAAAATAAAGATAAAACGGACGACCATGTTATATATTAGACATTTAAACACTAAACACACACCCCACACAAAATATCAGATTCTGAACATGTTTCTAAGATAATTAATATAGAAAATTAATTCGGCATCACGGTGTCGTATTTTTGGAAAATTATTTTCAAATTCAAGCAAGTGATGAGGATGTTCTAATGCGATTGTAGAATATACATGTAATCAGCAATTGGTCTGAATTTAGTTCATCAGAGCATGTTAATGAACTGCTTGCAAAAACATTCGATTTAATTTAAAAGTATATTTAAAATCGTGATATATGTCCATATAAATACAATTAAAAAACACGTTTGGAAGTGAAACTGCTCGGACTGAACTGTTGTTATAATTTTATGGAATATTCTTCAATTCTGATCGTTGAGTTAGTAAATGTTTCATAACAAACTTTCGATCAAAATCAGAAATACTATGATTTAACATTTAAATTTATTACAAAAAACCCAACCATTTACGTCTAACATTGGTGTGTATAATACTAGTAAGAATGTCATAAGTGCACAAGTCGATAATGAAAATATAAAACTCGTTTACAGATATCGTTAAACTACGGAATCCGGAAAGTGACATCTATAATCTCGCACTTCTTTCATCAAGGGCGACACTAGACACACAAAGCGATACTTGATATTTTTCTTGACAGTCGCAGCGACGCGCAATATATTTAACACGATATATTGCCCTTGTGTAGGTAGCCAAAAAAGCGATATATCGTGTTAAATATATCGTGCGTCGCCGCGACTGTCAAGAAAAATATCAAGTATCGCCGCGACAGTCAAGAAAAATATCAAGTATCGCCGCGACTGTCAAGAAAAAGATCAAGTATCGCTGCTTGTTCCTAGTGTCGCGTTCAAAGGGCGACACTAGACACACGAAGCGATACTTGACCTTTTTCTTGACAGTCGCGGCGACGCACGATATTTTATTTTTCAAATATCGCCCATATTATACATAATAATTACGATATTTAGAACACTTGTATCCAAAAAATAGTCGCTTTATGAAGACCTCTTTAGTAAGTTATTTTTTCGACGAAATCTGGTCTACAAGTTTAAGGATTAAATGCGTATTATTATCGTTAATTATTGATACTTGCAATAGCAATCAAAATGACTTGACTAACGTACATATCGTTTTATTGTATTTTAGTACTTAAAGCGAGATTATACGATTTTGTCAAATATTTATGAATTTAAATAAAATGTGTAAACAGAACTTAGTAAACATTTATTTCAATATAAATTAAAATAAAAGTTAAAAAGAACATGTGTCGAAAAATGCGAAATATAACAGATATTTTATTCTGAAATCGAAAATGTCTGTACAGTCAAATTCGCCAGCATGTATATCATGCATGTACGATGTCAATCTAAATTTAGTTTAACGGTTCATTTTAAATTCCTGCAACGATGTCTATTTATACGACACGCGAACACTTACTCGGATCCCAATAACAAAGACGAATGCTTCGATTATTGTAGGAAAATATTTACGAAATATCTTGTCACAATCGGCTCGGGGCGCTAATTTGTCTTTGCTGCATTTTATGAAATTCGTCTTCTATGTATGATGATATTTCTTGCCTGTTTTATTGTAACATATTTTTTTTAAATATATTACAATTTAACACAAATAAAAATCGTATAATCTCGCTTTAAGCGGTTACGGTATAGAGTGCTCTAAATGCTATCATGGCAATTTACGTAGTTCAGTATTGTAATCTCATTCTTTGAAATGAAAACAAAGGATTGACTCAGATATAAATAAGCTTATTAATAACGTGCACAAATACCGCATACCAATCATTGATTACATGAGTGTAAAATATTAACAAATTGTCATATTTTTTTAATTTGATTGAATGTATAAACTGTAACAAAATAAAAAAGAATATTAAATTATATGATAACAAAATTATAATTGAATAAAACATATATTCTCGAGGATTCGACACCCGGTCATTAGACTTAGTTATAACAGTGCGGCTGTTTTTTTCTTCTTGTTCTTTGATTAAATCATTTCATGTTCTATAAATTGAAAAAAAAACCGTCAGATAAAATACAGATACTAGTTCAATTATTTTCCTTTACGTCAACTCATCACAAGTGAGTACGATCACCTGACATGCATACGCATGTTAAAGGTTAGAATGTCTACATGAAGTTTTGGGTTATCGTCTTCATTTATCTTGACAATGTCTAGAGGTTAATTGTTAACATGACACATTTATCTCAAACTAAGATAGTTACCATATAGATTTGAATTTATCAGCTCAGTTATCTTCTTAAAAATAAAGCATTCGTTGGACTATGATACATCGTCTGCATTGATTGTGGTGCGTATGTCACCAGTACAAATACAAACATAGCACTTGACTACAACCTTTGGAAGATAATCAAAATATGTTTGAAAACAGGTCCTGTTACTAACATTTAACTGATATGTGTTGTGAAAAAAATTGATTGTTCACAGATCTGAGTATCTGATGCAAAAAAATGCTTGCTAAACCAGCTTAACTAGACAAACAGTTCACCGCTATCACCGACATGCTCATACATTTAGATATGAGCGATAATGATGATGATGATGATGGTGGTGATGATGATGACGATGACGAAGATGAAAAAGAAGATGATGATGATGATGGTGATGATGATGATGATGACGATGGTGTTGATGATGATGATGATGATGATGATGATTATCATGATGATGATGATGATGATGATGATGATGATGATGATGATGATGATGATGATGATGATAATGATGATGATGATGATGATGATGATGATGATGATGATGATGATGATGATGCATTACGGACCAAGTCTAAGGCTAACTATAGACTTGTTGTATCCTTATAATTACTCACCCTTTGAGCAAAACGTAATAAGCAAGAATGTAAAAACTGCAATAATAATTAATAATCACGACTTTTATTTTAAGATCATAGTTTTAGACAGTCTTAGTGCAAGTATAAATCCTGTCAAAACATTCCACAACAATCTTAATAGTTGCAGATCGATTTTTTAAGAAAATGAAAATAATCTGAGAACATTTTTTTATATCGTTATATACACGTATGTCAATTAGCTCTAGTATCAAAGTATTACATTATTATATAGCATTGTGCAAAGACATACCCAAATAGAACAAAAATTGAAGTACACATACCTTTTGTACATCACATCTTTACAAGAGTAATAAAATTAGCTTTGCACTAGTAATTTCACTCGCAAATCAACAAGACGGTAGCGATAAGCACTTAGCATGTTAAAAGGCATAAGGCAACTTAAAGGTAATCAAATGCGGCATGACAAATCATGCGATGCATGATTAAAACGGAGAACCAAAAAAAACGGGATTATTATATTCCAAGTTATTTCTTGACAACTAAATCACTGACACTTTTTGGCGAAAAAGCCTTGCGTCTGCAAGTCAGTAAAACGCAAGAATCAAGCTTGTTTTGTGTGCACAATCAAATCGATGCACATTTATATGTCAGTACTTTCGCTCGTCTATCTTTGCACACCAGTCACAAAGTACGTCAATTATTAACACAGATGGCCGACTTATAATTGCCTATTGATATTTTAATGACTGTACGCAGTTAAATGATTTCTAAGATTAATTTAGAAATGAAAATAAGTGTTGAGAGTATCATGACGGAATGTTCCCTAATTTTAGAGACTAATTGGGAAACAACCTACAATTACCGCAGGTCAAGCGAACATCCACAGAGTAATTTCAGGCCAAATAGCTAAGAAATATAGAATGTTGAACCAGATCAGTCAGTGCAAAAGCCTCAGTAGAAGATCCCTAGGACTGATCGAAGACAAAACCATACTTACGGTGAAAGAGAAGAGCAGTTGCATATCCAAGCCTGTAGCAGAATCTGTAATTGATTTTCTTGGCAGAGAAGATAATTGTCGCATTCAGCCAGGGTAAGCTGGCGCTAAGAAAGTAAATGAACCTACGGAAAAGAATCGGACAAAACTTACTGACTATTTTAGGAACTTGCATATGAAGAACAAGTCTAAAAATCCTGAGCAAAACATCTCTTTGAGCGCATTCACATGCATAAGACCTCTTTATATTTTGCTGACTTCATTCATATCACGGAACAGCTGCCAATGTATATACCACCACACACGGCATTAAAAGTTCAGACTGTAAGAAAGCACGGTGTAAAAATCAGCGAAACTCCAGAACTATTAATTCGCCATGAGCACGATTTAGATGAGCTACTTGCAGGTTTACCAGACAGAATACTATACTGAATTTGGAAAAAAGTTGAACTCAATAAGAAAAGAAAAATGAAAATAATCGAGGAAACTGAAGATAAGACAAACTTCATAGATGACTTAAAGATCCAGATGAAGACGTTTTCACAGCATCAGCATGTACTCAGAGTACAGGAACAGTACAACCAAATACTCAAACTAAAAGTCTTTTTTGCCTGAAAATGAAATCCTATTGCAATTGGATTTTGCTAAAAACTTTTCTTGCAGATCGTTAGACGAAATTAAAACAGCATATGCCAGTCAAACCCATGTGACGTTGCACCCAGCAGTCTGTTACTAAAAAAAAACGATGAACTTAAACAAACAAGTGTTGTGATGGTAAGTGACGAAACATCTCACCCTGCAAGTACAGTTTGTGCATTCCTTGATAAATTGAGTCTCGCCATCAAGACACTTAAGCCCAATCTGTCCACTATTCATTATTGGACAGACTCACCATGAAGCCAATATAGAAACCGATTCATCTTTCATACCATCACCATGCAAAATGATATGTAAGGGGTACAGGCAAGATGGAATTACTTTGAGACGAGTCATGGTAAGAGTGCATGTAAAGGGCTTGGTGGTACAACAAAGCGAATGTCTGATGAACCTATCGGACAAGGCAATGCCACAATACAAGATGCTGCAACATTTACGCTTGGGCAGTACAGTCAAGTATGACGGCAGTTGAGTTCTTGTACGTGTCAAGTGATGTAACCAAGACGAAGCGTGATAAAATGGCTTTGATCAAAACAAAGCCAGTACAACGAACATTAAAACTACACGCAGATGGGATCAAACTAGAAGACAATAAAACAAAGCTGATGACAATAGAAATGTCATGCCACTGTGCCACATGTATAGCTGGATTGTATTGTGACTCATGGGCTGCTCAAGACATAAAGTGTGTAACAGCTGTTAATGAAGAGCGTGCAGATGCTGTAGAAGATACTCTTGGCGAAACAGAGAAAGACAGACAGCCTGGTATTGATACAGATTTGCCGTACACTGAAGAGGATGCTCGTGGTGTTAAAGAGACAATTTATGAGACAGAGAAAAGCATTGAAGACAATATTGTTTTGAATGACATACCCATAGATGACCTCGTTGTAGCTGTATATGAAGGGCAATTTTACATAAGAAAGGTTGGCAAAAGGATGACGAAGAAGGAGATTGTCAACCTTAACTTCATGCAAAGAGCTTAACATATGTTTAAATGTTAAGAAAAGATCAATTGTGTTTAGAAAGCAAAAACAATGTGTAAAATCAACACATAAGAGCCATCTGGAAAGAATAAGAGACTTTTCAAATCGCACAAGGGGGAAGTGAATGCGGTTAACAATATGTTTGAGACCCACTTACAACAGTGATGCATACGTTACCCAAAGCAACACAACGTGTAACTGCAAGCACATTTCAAGTTTAGACGATGGATATATTTTAATAAATGACACTTGTGTATCTGTGTATGACAAATGTTCATTTTATCGCTAAATCAATCTATGTAGATATTGCATATCAGTGGTGCTATTGATGATGATACATACATTATTGATTACAGATAGAAACGTTACTGTACGTTTGAAAGTCGTTTGAATTATGTTTAGAGGAGTTCGTTAAATATGTGTCAGATAACAGTTTGTTATTTGTCAAATGCAGCTTTTGTTCAATATTTGTTTGTTTAGAAATTGTTATACGTTTTGTTCCAATGTATCATATGTGTATGCTAATAAATGTTAAAAATGATTTTACAAAATATTTTAAGCCATCAAACAAAAAAATGACAATTAACCTTCTGTTTATTAACAGTTTTGAACTTGAGTGAAAAAAAAGTTTTTAAAGACAATGCTCGCTACTGGAAAGAAAATGTCATTTACAGGATGTTTATAAATTTTGATACATGCGTTACGCGTTGATAGATGTCTTGATTATCATTTTGGATACAATATCAACCTATTTATGTATAAAAATAAGTCAGTACTACATTGAATGTGTTTGTGAAAGGTTTTTGCGAACTAGTTTTGTTGTCATCATATTTCCTTAATTATTAACTAAAAACGTTGTAAAACTTGATTTTAATGGATATAATTATACACAAAATGATCACGCAAACATGTCTCAGTGGATCTCTCGTACAAACAAGCTGACTAAAAAACATAGCATTACGTTACGAATAAGAGTCTAAGTCTATAAATACAGTGTCTTTAAGTCAATTTCATTTCTATATAACATATGTATTCAGCAGCATTCATCAGATTTCAAGAGACAGTTTTCAAAGTCATATAGAATTTTAACAAAATATATTTCACGGTTGAAATTTTGCATAAGCATTAATAAGATATTGTAACAACTGGAAAAATGTATTCCAGTCATGTGGTTAAAAGTTAAAAACCTATCATTTTGCAAGGCTTGTTTGTACCTTACTAGTGAATTTGGGCGTTGAATATCAAGCTGACCGCAGCCTTGACAATAAATCATGCAACAGACGTTAGTCTATCGTACGTGAATTACTTTTCATAACACACAATTTCTTAACCAACATACCAACAATGACATGAACATGTTTTATGCTACGCACAATAATTTCATCGAAACATTTATAGTTCGCAGCGGTTCTTATACACGATTCTGTCATCTGTTACCCAGGTCCAATGCCCACTTACTGAACATTGGACTTAATTTGTTGGTCGCAATACTGAAAAAGGGGGTTTCTTTCGTATACTCTCCCCACAAGCACACACACAGCACATAACTTCATCAAAACAGAAAATATTCTAATAAAAATGAATAGCTTGAATAGGAGCTATAATTCATATTCTTGCAATCTTTAGTTAGTCGAGTAAGTTAAATAGGCCGTACTGGGACAAAATCCGTATCCTCACATAATGCAGCCACATGCAATAAATTATATCATAAACTTAAAAATACAAACACGTCCGTTCGCTTTCAGATCAGGTGCTTTTCTCGCCAACAACCCTCCAGATGCAATAGATTGACACTATTAACACACATAACAACTAACAACTCGCACTCGCGCACACACGTATAACCGCACGCATACACGCGTACGCCCAAATGCGCACATGCAAGTATCGCACAATAACCGCGTGGTCGTAGTCAACTGTCCATATGTCTTGCAAGTTGCACATAAATAAATCATACTATTTATTGAACACAAATTAATCTCTTTACGAAGGATTAAATCAGCAAACATAGCTTGGACGCAAATATTATACTTTCGACAAAAGTTGTCTTAACCTAGGATATTATTGTACACTAACCCCAATTGTCTCCCTGTATAATAATTAACGGTAGAAAGCCAAGTTCAAATCGGTTCCCTGATATGTAATAAAACAGTTTATGCAAAGAAAGATTCATAAAGAAACAATAAGATAAGCCAATTAATCAATTGAACAGAAATGATGTATCTGTCGTTTACTCGCAAGAATATAGGATGAATATAGATCGAGTATAACTATAACTATGACAGCAATTTTGATTTAACTCATGGAAAAGGCATAAGACGAAAGGAAGAAAGTTAATTTGTAATTTAGCAGAAATGTCCTTCCATACTTAACAATGTTCTGTGTTCAAAATAGTTTTATTTTTATTTTTATCTTATATCATTCTTGACACTTGAAGCACTCAATTATTATTTATAATCATTATCGTGTCTGTTTGAACATTATAGTATCCAAGCAAAACCCAAAGCCAGTATTGGAAAACAAGCATTTTTCAATTCACGTTTTGAGTTAAAAATTTCAGTTCTGAAGAATAATTAATGAAAAACGGATCGATCAACGCGTGACAGATTGTATCTGGTTGATTAATTGTTTGGTTTTCCACAATCCATCAATTGTGCTACTGTAAGCATATGTTATATACAAACGGTCGTGTATTACCCAAAAGGCGGCGTAGGCAATGCTCATGGGCCCCGCAACATTAAGAGGCCCCATGAAACCTTGATAAAAATACTTTCTTACTTAGCCTGATGTATTGACTTGACAAAGCGAAATTATGCTATATCAATGTAATGAATCACAAGCTTGACATTTCATAACCAAATGACTTTTATTTCTTATTTCCAAAACCAAATTGTTTCGCTGGTTATATCGTTTTCAAGATGTTCATTAGGGGGCTTAGGCTGGAGTAGAATTGAACATTTCTAAACAGGATATTGTTTATTGATATTGGGGAGTGGGCCCAAAAGGTTTTACTACCTATGTACCTCTACTGTACTTTATCCGATACTGTATACAAATAATAATTATGTATACCATACGTTTTGGAGTCGAATATTGCAATGTAATACACAATGTAAAACGTAAACAACACTATGAACATCGGAGCTATAAACAGGGGAGGGGGCAATCGTATACGAGATCTTATATGATTTAAGTGAGGTTAGTTGGATCTAACTTCCAAGATGGCGTCGGATTTGTGTTTTTTCGTGAAGCAGTAGTGGATATTTTAACCCGGTTAGCCACTTTGTATTTATATGTTTTTTTTAATGAATGCGCCATTTTGACTCTACTGTAAAGTCTAACGTCTTAGTGAACCAATGCTTTATTTCCTCAATACAGTCTTATACATTAAGCATTAACATAAGTATAAAAGAGAAAAACAAACGTGTATATATTGATAACTTCTACTGAAATCATATCGGGTATTGCATTTGTAAACATCTAGTTATCCACTACAAGTTCACTTTTTTTGCAATTTAATATAGTCACCAACTCAGAACTTGTTTAAAGGGGCCGATTAAGAGATTTTGGAATGTATACGGGCTTGTCATTAAACGCTTTATATTGATAAATTGAAACATTTGAACTACAAATCTCCAGTAAAATAACAAGAATACAATTATAAAAAAGGAAAAAAATTAACCCTGAACAGGGCTCGAGCCACTGACCCCTGGAGTCTTGGAGTAAAAAGTCTCCCGCTTAGACCAATTGACCATCCATGAACATGCTTAGAGTGGATGTATGTTTGTTACCTATATAAGCAATCCTCGTAGTTTCCCAAAAATAAGGACAACAACAGAACTTTCCAAATTATTTAATCGTTTCGCGTTGCACGACGCTTTATAAATTTCAGGTTTTCAAATCATCATAAGATGCATATAATAGATATTCAAGAGCATGGTAAATGGTCAGTATTACTATTTTCTCAAAAATATCATAACAAAAACGAAAATTTGCGAATCTGAAACACCTTTTTTAATTTTGTCAATTTACCAAAACGTGAAATCTTTTAAAAGGCCCCGTTAAAAGAAGGTCGTCCGAAAATTGCCACATCAAAAGTTACAAATATGCAAACAAAAATGTCAGTATCATACTAAATACAGAACATAACTTTCTGTGAATTGTGGTATTATCTAATTCGATTCATGTATTTTCTGGTAGATTTCTGTATCATCCGGTATCTTCCTTTAGATTGCTGTACATTTCGGTATTGCCAGTTACAAGTTAGAGCTTGTCTATTTTACTGAGCAGTTAAATAAATGCTTCAAGTGTAATTCAGAATTGACCTTAGTTCGCCATTGCTTGTTTTCGTCTTTATCAGTCATGTCCAGGAACTGTGAAACAATAAACAAAATGAATACAAGAAAAGGCATCTACACTAGAAGCGCAAAAGAGGTCAAGCTTCATTTGTAGTCATTACAACAGCAGTAATCGATATGATTTTTATTGTTATAGGTTCCTCTTAATCAATATTCTTAAACATTGAACCCTAAAACTGAAGACATCATTCAGCAAAGCAATATGGTAAATAAATTCAGAATTAGTTTAATTAATTGCAACATTCAAACTGATTAAAGATTTGTTGAAAAAAAGCCGACAAAGTCCGACAATGCAACCCGTCCATGAAACAATCGGGATATCGCAAACAATTAAATGGTTACGCCATGCTATGATGTAAGTCATATTATGTCGACAAGGTTTTTTATCGGACTGCTTAAATATCAAACAGGAACAATTCATTACATAGAGTGACCGTTTATCGCTGTATTATATCATTCGTACTGATTGATATATCGCGTGATATTTTTACAATTAACTGTTACACATGTCTTATATTGAAACTCACATGCATGTTGTTATCATGCCCATGTGTTGTATAAACGATCAGCGTTTGGATAATACTATGTTCATGTTGCTTTTATTTTATTGCAGAACCAGGTTGTTGCACCATGTGAAATGCACAGTCTTGAGATTTTACTTGCATAAGGGAAATAACTCCAAAATAAAAAACATTTTGATCTAAAGCAGTTGTTTCCCAAATGTCCAATAATTAAGTCTCCTAAAAAAATTCTGTAATATCTCTTCAACGTATCAATTATCAAAAGTTATGCCTTTATTCATGGAATGTAAAAAAATGATTTTATTTCGTCACCTGAATTCATATGTTTAAAAAAAAATGTATATACTAAATTACTATTGTGGAAATAAATCACGCTGCTGTTCATATATTATAATTATGAACATCTTTTTCAAATAATGATAAACACTCAATATGTTGACAGATTGACGATTGTTTCAAATAATTGATTGTTTTACTCAATAGCATGTCCCAAAAATTAATTTCCTTGTTTAAGGCCGCTAACGACATTATCAGTTTATGTATAATTACGTAAACCAAGTACATATGTTGCCGACCAAATATCTTCGCATCGATTCGCTTCTGTGTGAAGTTGTGCACGGTGATACCAAAATAATAGCGTGTTCTCTAGCTCACATTTCACCGTTCTGGACTCCTAATGATACTGAACTTTTTAATTGCACAATTATATTACACTGATGATTTAATTCTGACTGCGGGCAACGAATAATCACAATATATAATGTGTTGGCACAATCGAGCTTTAGAAAAGATAATTTTCTTTCAAAGCGCGTATACTAGTTTTAAACGCTTGTTACTTGGATGTGGCTAATTTTGACATTAGAAACATGATTTGAACAAGTGTGTAAAGGACAACAATACGATGTTTTTTTTCGGAATTTTAAACCATTTGATCGTTCAGTTTCTCAAATTTTCTTCAATAATTGTTATTTGTAAATCGGTAAACACGTAACTTAAAGCATGCTGTCACATTATTAAGCATTTACAAAAAACAATTACATGTATTGTTGAAACGCATAACGCAGCCGAGCACATCATGTGTAACATAGTATAAAAGTTCTCTGTTTAATTGAAGAACTATTTTAAGCCAATTTCTCGTGTCTAAATACGTTTCCAGCTTTGTATAGCGTTTTGATGTTTGCGAGTAAACCACATATACATCATTTCTGTTCAATTATTTAATTGAATATTATTTCTTTATGAATCTTTCTATGCATTAACTGTTTTATTACATTTCAGGGAACCGATTAGAACTTGGCTTTCTAACGCAAATTATTATACAGGGAGACAATTGTGGTAAGTGTACAAAAATATCCTGGGTCAAGGCGACTTTAAAAAATTTGTCGAAATTATCATTTTTGAGTCAAAGCTATGTTTGCTGATTTAATCTTCCGTAAAGAGAAAAAATTGTGTTCAATAAATAATATGATTTATTTATGTGAAACTTGCAAGACATAGGGACAGTTGACTACGACCACGTGGTAATTGTGAGATACTCGCATGTTCACATTTGGGCGTACGCGTCTATGCGTGCATTTATATGTGTGCGCGCGAGTGCTAGGTGTTAGTTGTTATATGCGTTCATCGTTTCAATGTATTGCATCTGGAGAGTTGTTGGCGAGAAAAGCACCTGATCTGAAATCGAACGGACGTGTTTGTATTTTTCAGTTTATGATATAATTTGTTGTATGAGGCCTCATTATGTGAGGATCCGGATTTTTACCAGTACGACCTATTTAACTTACTCGACTTAAGAAAGATGGGAAGAATATGAATTATAGCTTCTATTTAAGCTATTCTTTTTTTTATTAGAATATTTTCTGTTTTGATGAAGTTATGTGCTGTGTGTGTGTGCTTGTGTGTATGGTGGGAAAGAGAATCTGAAAGAAACCCCAGCATTTCAGTATTGCGACCAACAACCCAAGTCACATGCTCAGTAAGTGGGCATTGAACCTTAGTTACCGAGGAGAGAATCGTGTATACAAACCACTACGAACTATAAATGTTTAAATGACATTATTGTGCGGAGCAAAATAAATGTTCATATCGTTGTAGGCATGATGGTCAAGATTGTAATTGAAACAAAAAATCAGAGCGCATGCATGTGACGTCATCACGATGACCGCGTCGTTAATTTAAACAAAATCATCGAAATCAGGAGACGCTCGATATAATGGAATCGAACGATACATACTGAAGAAGCAAACCATACATATTTTTGTCGTCATATGACATATATATATATATATATATATATATATATATTCAAATATTACAGACAAGGTTTCATTTTTCCTGCCCATAATTAGGTAAATCGTCATGAAGCCAGAGAAAATGTAAAGTTGTTCGCACATTTTTTAATTAGACAGAAGTGTTAGACAGAAATATCGATGAACAAAACATTGAAAATCCCAAATTTAAAGAGAAACTGTTTATGCATTTTCTTGTCAAACATTATTGTGTACATAAATCACTGTTATTTATTTTCGGATCAGTTCAATAATAAACAAAATTATATTTTATCCACACTGGAATCTAGTTCATATCTAGTTTATGGTTAGTTTCAAATTCATTACCGAAGCTGGTGGTGCTAAAGCCTAATTCCGATAATATAATACATATTCAAGAGATCTTCAGATTCAATTGCCGCCGTGCAAGGCCATTCGAATACGACATGTGATGGTAGAAAAGGGGCTCAAGGAGATGCTATGGCAGCAGATCAGGTGTAAAAGCTATGAACCAAAACTTGATTACTAAATATGTGCCTATGGTATTCGCTCCAAAAGGCTACAAGAAACGTGACTACAATATAGCCAAGGGAAGCTTTGCTCCTGAAAATAAATGCAACATAAATGGGACTGGTGGCAATTGAGCTTCTTGTTGCAGGAGAGCTGGTTAAATACATGGAATCGAATAATGTATATTTAAGAGTCCTGAAGTAATGTATGGCGACTGTATTATGTTAAGATACAGGGTATGTAAAGATCGGACAAATGATGTAGACAAATGTAGTGACCAACACCACACGAGAAGCATACTGCAAACAGTGTGTATGTCTTACAGAAGAAACATAACGCTCTATTAATAATGGTAACTTATCATATAAACTAATTTCACAACTAAGCGTTGCAAATGAAAATACTCTATAAACTCGAAATAAATAAAATTGTTTTAATAGGAATAGCAAATAAAATTGCCTCAAGTGGTTTGTGTTTGGCACACCATCAGTTAGCATTGTAACGAGGCGGACATAACAGACTTAAACTTCTTAACTTCTCTTCCTGAAATAAGTCTATGTGAGAAACCCAGAGTAACACAGAATGCTAATAGCTTCCTTCATCTGTCAAACTGTCTGATGTGTCTTCACATATATTTCATCAACCTTGATGTACTTACTTTTTTCTAGATAGCGTACATTTACGTCAATTGTAAAACTATTTTGATATACTGTATTGTAAAAAAACAACATTCCTGCTACTTAAAGAAATGTTACACACTAGATTGCAAAAAACTGCTAATGGAAAACCCTATAAGATCTTGAACTTTTGTTCAAACCTATGTTTGAACAACTTGACTGAGTTGTAAATATATATGCTATGCAAATGTTTACCATGTTTGATCATTATGTAAACTATGTAAAAACAAAAAATGCTAAAATAATTGAACAACTATTTGAATTCCGGACAGAAAGATTGTTGTGTCGTAAAGGCTCCAGATTTATAGTACTATCAACACACATGTCTGATAAATATGGTCTGGAAGTAAATCTTTCTTTGTATTGACACTATTAATGCCATTCTTTTGAAATGAATTTAGGGTCATGGACAACACCTGTAGTACATTTAAAGTGTATTATCCTTTTTGCAGCATATATTTTGATTTATTTACTGTTTGCGCTTAGTTTTTTTGTGTGATGACAATACTTACTAAAATGTTTGATTGACGAATATATTAGCAAAATTAACAATAATATGAAGTTGTGATGCTGAATTTACATCTAAACTGAAGTTATAATTATTATATGTGTGCTAAGCTATTACAAATACAATTTAAAAAACTTCTTTTTCCAAATTTCGATACTCCAATGGCCATAGATAGGCAGTTTACGAGATTATTTTTGTGGAATTTTATTACGCTTTTGATCTCTTTACATTTGTAAAATAAATAATGTTGTGGAAAAATATTGTATTCTTCAAGACATGTTCATGAACAGCATCATCACTAGTAGTTTGGCACAAGCCTTTTAAAAAACAAAGTTTAAAATTTGTAAAGACATGTTTATTATTACCAATGTATGACTTAAGCAGAACCACGCCTAGTGTCATTAAGGTCAAGTGTAATACTTTATAGTGTTATGTTTGTGCTTATATATTGTTCTATTTTTGGTAAGTTATTGTGATTCTGGCTTAGATTGTAAACAATTTCAAATGTGTGTGCGTATTTCTTGCAATCTATATACCGGTACTTGGGTCTGGTATATTGCTGTATTTTGTGATAGACGGTATATTCATTGAGACAGTGAAACAGTTCCAAAATTATTTATTTTTAAACGGGAGATAGTAAGGACGTATGCTGCAGTTTTAACGAACACTTTGTTACAGAAATTATATGATAATTTTGGTATTGTGCTATAACCATATCTCTTGGATATAAATAAAATACAAATGATGGGTCAAAGTGTTATTAATATTTTATTTGCACTTGAACAACAAGCCTATTTCAGAAAACAAAATAATTTTCAAATAAGGCAATAACTTAAAGAAATAAGTTAATAAATGAGAAAACTGTTTAAAACAAACTTTGTGTCTCTCTTTTAATATATCTAATACTAATGTAATTTGACTGGAAATTAATTTGAAAAAAAACAACAACAAGAATTCGACTAAATGATTTCATTATATATTTCCAAACAAAAATGAACAACAACAACAGCAACAACAAGATTCAACATATGAAAACTATTTGAATGCATTTAACACATGTATTAGTATACCCATACATAGGTTTTACTAAATGTACCCAAATATTGTATGAGTTACAACTTAATGAAAGTAAACATAAAAAATAAAAAATAGGTTATTTGTTCGCAACTGCAGTTAAACTGCATGTAGTTGAATGCAATAGTGAAAATCATGTAGATGGTTGAGTTCAGTGGATTTAAATTTAAATGAAAATACAACTTATGTGTAGCGTGATAAGTAAAAGTAGATTGATACAATATGCAACTAAAGCAAAAATCTATTAAAAAAACACTTTAAAAAAGGCACATCAATCGTATAAAATGTAATTCTTGACATAACTTGACCAATGTTTTGCTGGATTCCAATGCATAAGTAGATTTTAATTTAAGTACAAACACAAAATATTAAATATGTGTTGATTTATCAATTAAAGAAGGTTAATACAGAAGCCAACTTAAACCAAGATACATACAATACACTTAAATGGGCATGTCAACAATATAAATTGTAATTATTGACATTTCTTGACCAATTCATGGCATTCCATTTGTATGCATACATTTGTCTATTAGCAATAACATATTATTGGAATTTAAAAAAAAATCAACATACAATTTATATACACCGATTGTAAACGATACTAAATATAATCCTACACAAATATTACTTTTTCATGAAAACATGTACAGACTCAAAAAATGTGTTCATGTGCATAGAGATACTACATGAGAAAAATGAGACACATATGTTAAACAATAATTCACTACATAAATGAACTTCGTTATCTATCATGAGATTGTCCAATTATAATAACTTAATAGATTTAAGTAGTTGACATTTGTTGCCATATTATTTTCCTTGTTTTCATAACTCGAAATTCAATATTCACAATAGGGTATGCATCCACAATGATGCTTTTTCATTTGGTTCCCTCGGCTTTAGAAACTGATTTAACCCATCCAGACTCGAGCAAGATACAGCAAGCTTAAAAAGATAAAGACGAAACAATTTCGGCAATCTTTCATGCAAACCTTGCGTTTAATGCCCTTCATTTTCTTATGGGGATGACGTGAAACTTCAATGGCAGACATGACTTTAAAAAAAAACCCATAAAATAACAACAATGGTTGATTTAAATTACAAATTGTTGAAATGCAATTACATTATGTTATTTTATTATAATTAAATATATTGCAAGCTAACTACAAAACGTCGTGACAAGAGATAGATACTCCATTTTAGTAAGTAGAAAATAGTGTTGTTTCAATTTTTTCTAATTTTAAAATAGCAGTAGGCAAATTATGATAGCACAAGTAAAGTCTATGGATGTACATTCATTACTATTATTTATGTTCCTCACATTGTTTTCATATGATTAACCTTTTCTCGACCACATTCGAGCGGCACCTTTGATTACATATGACAATATAAACACACATCCAATAAACGAAATGGCACAAAAACGGTGTTTTGCTACAAGTATTACAATGATGACAGATAGCAGCATGAACCCGTGGTAAGCATTTCACTCAAACAGTTGTTCACAGAAGTGTAGCTTAATAATGAATCGGCTAGTCTATTAGTTAAAGGATAATGTTAGCTATTATTGTGGTAATATGACGATGGCTAAATATTCTGGCATTGATAAGTACTGCATATGAATAATAGCATTATTTAAAACAGATGTTAACGGGTACTTTTAACAGTAAATTATATCGGAAAATTTTAAGAAGGAATAACGAAAATAAACTTATCATTCAAGTAGAACCTATTTCTAAACATATATCCTTCAGTAACCAACTTGCGATGCATTAAGAAAACGATTTACATAATTTCTTAAATAATGCAAACAATACAACAACAAACGATTTACCTTCGAAGAATTATTAATGTCAGTGAAAAGCATGTCCATATGATTACTTACAACAAGTTTAACCGAGCAAAGCTGATAGTTCCATACAAACAAGCATTCGGTACTTGCATGATTGACATAAGTCCGGTGACGTCTCACCAAAGGGAGAGTACTTCTTTATTATTGGAAATAAAAGTGCTTTGTTTACACTAGTGCAGTTGTCTCCTTAACTATGCAATTGATGTGGAAATATATTTAAAGTGACACAAAGAGATCTTAAATATATGGAATGCGGATATAGTTTCAATGTTTTACTTAAAATTGCCGTAATACATGTTTTTCCTAATTTTTGTCATTATTTATAAGCGTAGCTCTAGTTTGGGTAGTAATACAAAATACTCGTAGCGCATAAGTGTCGTCATCTCTTTCTAAGCCTAAACAAATATCACAGGAATTTATTAGGTTTTAGGGCTACGCACGATTCTATGAATATTGTGAATTGCATATTAATTATATATATATATCAAGGTGTTAGTGTTAATATTTTAATAACATGTTTATTTCAGTTACTAGGTAAAACATACCTATTGTGTCTTCGGTGTTTACAACAAATCCTGTTGGACCTCGTGCTGTTTCATCAATATGCTGACGATTATTTGTTTCCACATTGTTTGTTTATTTTTTATCTTACAATGATAATACAGAAAAGAAAAAAAACGAATTGTTTCTGACCGTAAGTTCGGATTATATTCATAACCACAGAAATAACATTTTTTAATCGAATTAATATATGTTCATTAATACATTAATACACGATGCCAGATTTCATCTTTGTATGTTCGATATTGGTTGTAGATGGAATTTGTCAATTGAATATTATTAAGTCTATCAATATATAATAGATTCTTTAGAAAAGATTCTTTTATTTACCTGCTATTCTTGTGTTACATTTACCGGGGAGTAAGTTGAAATTGATCCTACTAATATATTTCTTTGAAGAGTTGTTTGAGTAAATGACGGAGTGCCGGTAAGATAAATCCTCTCCCTTGTAGGTTGATAAATACAACTTTTGCAGACTTACACCCACAATCAAAATTTGTATTTGTAGTTATTGAACAAAATCTATATTCAATCGACTCGCAATGGTATATTGATAGGAAAAACGTTATGACGTAACTACAAAAACGTGAACGTAACTACAGAAACGTGAAAAGCAATACAAAATTCAAATTATAGATGCATTTAAGCATTTGTATTTTGCAACTAAAAGTATGTATTGTAATTCGTATGTTTTTTTTCTGCATTCCCTCTATGTTTATCTGCTCAATGTGCTGTAGACATGCACTTATATAACCTCTAATTGATGTTTTCGTGAGAGATTTAAATGTAAAATGGATAACGCCACAGACTTATAGGATAACTGTCCAGGTTTTGTCCAAATATAGACGGATGAATACTAAAATGTTGAAACGTTTCATATCGGTTAATATCAATAATGTTTTAAAACATTTTACAAAAATGTGAACATACACTAAGAGACTTTTCTAACGCAACACGTATTCAAATCAATATAACTCCCTTATTTTTGAACGGATTTTGTTGACAGGTGGACCAAGAAAAATTCAATACATATATGAACATTCCGGGTTATTAAATTGAAATTGATAAACAAAACAATATATAACTTAACAAATTAAAAACATCACTTCAAAGGTCTCATAATCGTACAATGTATAATAATAACATGAATATCACACATTTGAGTGGCCCATACCTTCTGTGTGTTCTTATGACTCGTAAAACGTGTACACATCTCCTTCTCGTTGAAGACAAGTAGTTAAGAATAAACCATTGAGGGATGTTTCGCCGCTCTTCAACAAGGGCTTGTTCTTATTTACATGGAGTGAGACTTTTCTTACGCAACACTTTTCAAGCTTGACTATTTCACTAAGGGGCAAAGAGTTTGATTTAAACGTGTACATTTGATCATTTGACTCCATTCGGTGCAATATCAAGTCAAAATCGTTAATCCTTGACGATCGGAAGCTTAAGCACGTTGGGTAGCCTGCAACATGTAAAATGCGCGGTTACGCTCCTGCGTATTAATACCAGCCAGATTATTTTTTAATTCATTTTATGTTTTACGGATGTAAGAACCCACCTTTACTGATGAGATTGAAATTAAATAAGAATTATATGGCGCTTCACCATTTTCACGTACAAACAGATTAAACCGAACGTACCGTACATGCACAAAAAAAACGTCGAATCGTCACGGATGAATGATTTCATCGTGTGCTTGCACATAATGTTGTCGAATGATCACATCTCAAATTGTGTGTGTGTGTGTGTGTGTGTGTGTGTGTGTGTATGTGTGTGTGTGTGTGTGTGTGTGTGTGTGTGTGTGTGTGTGTGTGTGTGTGTGTGTGTGTGTGTGTGTGTGTGTGTGTGTGTGTGTGTGTGTGTGTGTGTGTGTTTGTGTGTGTGTGTGTGTGTGTGTGTGTGTGTGTGTGTGTGTGTGTGTGTGTGTGTGTGTGTGTGTGTGTGTGTGTGTGTGTGTGTGTGTGTGTGTGTGTGTGTGTGTGTGTGTGTGTGTGTGTGTGTGTGTGCGTTAGTTTATATCACACATCGAGGAACTTCATAGAAGTACACAGCCACACTTCGAGGTACCAAAAAATAGCGAGGTACTTGTCCCTAGACCTCGGTACGTGTACCTCGCCAACCGCTTGTAAAAACCATTGTACACAATTTCCGCTCGTTTCTACGGGTACCTCGGTATAACGTTGTAGTACTGGTTTGTGTGTCAGAGTGTGACCCCACACACTTGACATCCATCTCAGAAGCTTTTTTGGTTCCCGTTTCGAAAACGAGCGCGCGCAGATAAATCTGGAAACCAGTTACTGACCTATTTACCGAGTAGATTGGTTACCTCCCCTTATCTATCGTTACTCCCTATATAGAGAGGACCTCGGTGAATCGGTCAGCAACTGGTTTAGGTGAGTTACGAGCACACAGTTATTTTCAACAGTATTTTTTCTTAACATAAAAGAAATAAATAATGACATCGTGTTTTTATGTAATAATAAATAACAGTTTATTACTCGTCATTTAGTAGATTTTCTCCTTACTTTAATCGATCATTATTTACTGCAATTCTTACAAGAAATAAACAGGACAGTCGTTTCGCGCTAGTTTTTATACGTTCAGTTGTTTACATTTTTTCTTACAAAAAAGAATGTTTCTTTCAGTGTTTCTAGTGTGTTAAATTTAATAATACTCTAACACTTTGTTCTACAGTGATGTATGTTCCAGCTGGTAACAGTGAATTTATGAAGAAAATAAGAAAATAAGGACTTTGGTCGCCCAGGAAGAAAGTGGTTTTAAAGGTGAAAATATGTGATTATTTACTCTTTTTGAAAGATTTCATTACAACTGGTTCATGTATCACTGAAGTATATGCTATTTTAATTATGCATATAGCTCCAAACTTAATATAGAATGCTTTTATAAGGAATTATTCTTTAACATTACCCCACCCACTTTGACCATTTCAGGAAGTGATATGTCCTTAAGCCTTGGGCTAGTTCTGGGTACCATAACTTAGGATTTTCGCATTTTATTAATTTTGACTGGCGCGACTTTAAAGTTATGGATCAAACCCATAAGGAAAGTCAACCAGAAATTCCCGTAAAGTTGACAGTTAACAAAGACCGGTCCAAAACAGCTTTTAAAAGCAGTTATTGGCCCAAATCAACCACATTATCAGAAAGATCCACATTTTTCACATTTAACTGATATATTCTTTCACAAAATACTATCTTAAACATTTAAAACTTATTCTCTGCTCAACATATCGAGAAAAACAGTGATGCAACAGACATTTTCTAAATGTGAATCCAGAGCTCCAGATAAGGATTTGTGAAATTAGTAACGGTACTGCCACTGACAGAAAGAAAAGGAGTAACGCTTAAAATCAATTAGTACCTGTACTACCATATCCAAAAATACAGGTAGTACTGTACTACCCGTGTTCTTGAATATTGAAGGGTGTATAACTGACTTTACAGAAACATTTGCAGCAATTATAATAAATATATGTAGCTTCTTAAACAGTTACTGTATAAGGTTTTCCATTCTGAATTATGATGCAAATACAACTACACATTAAAACTCATGACTAATACTATTTCTTCATTTTTCTTGACAAGAAAACACAAGCCACCTAGTAAGCTAAGTAAATGAACACTTATTTCACTGTCTCCTCCGTTTCCCATCGTGTTTTCTAACGTTTCAAGCCACCGATGCAATCAAATCGTTTAATATTGGAGCGACAATGTCTTTTTCTGGGTTTACAGATTTAATGTCAGGATGATTAGACGACACCGTATGTAGTCATTATATGACAACAAAGTGTTGTTTTGAACTCCTTTCGGTTAAACCAGCATTACATTGCGCGCAGACATATTGTTTTTGACGGATTTATAAGTTACAGGAAATCACGCGACAGAATAGGCATTAATATATGAACCAAGTCTACAACTTTTCGGAAATTTAAATTAACGAAAAGCGCCGTTAGGTTAGAGACCAACAAATAAGCCTCGCAGACGTATCAGTACGGTCAGATATTTTTCGTAAATGCGTAAAACAGATATTAATGTCGTAATTGTACGTCCAGTTTATAAAAATAAATGCGTAACTCTTCATGAAAAAGGCGTATTTCCGGCTGTTCGGCCTTTATCTGGAGCTCTGGTGAATCTCCCGAGATTTCACGGTCATATGACGTTATTTCTATTTTTAGTAATATACCATGTGCTCAAGTGTTTTCAAATTCAGATAGACATTTCCCGGTATTTTGAATTATTCTTGCTTGTTTTGTTAAAGCGGGTATATACGATTTTGTCAAATATTTATGAATTTATATAAAATGTTTAAAAAAACTTATTATATATATATTTCAATATAAATTTAAAAAAAAGTTAAGAAGAACATGTGTCGAAAAATGCGAACTAAGCCAGATATTTAATCCTGAAATTGAAAACGGCTGTACAGCCGAATTCACCAGCATGTATACCAGACATGTACGACGATGTGAATCTAAACTTAGTTTAACGGTTTATTTGAATTCCTGCAACGATATCTATTCATACTACACACGAACACTAACTCCGATCCTAATACAAAGACGAATGCTTCGGTTATTTTAGGAAAATATGTACGTCACAATCTGCTCGGGGCGCTTATTGTCTTTGCTGCATTTTATGAAATTCGGCTTTAATGTATAATTTGTCTTACCTATTTTGTGTTATTGTCACATATTTTATCAGTATATTACAATTAAACACATATAAAAAAACGTAAATACCCGCTTTAACAAATTGTAGTGTAAATTCAAACTCAAAAGTAAAATATTTAAAATTACCTGATTCACTTTGAAATCAGTACTTTAATCCACCAGACATAAGTTACTATTCACAAATAATAAATATCAGAAAACGAATGTAATGTTTACCATTTCAGAAAAAATTACAAGGTCGATCTAAACGTATCCAAATGAAAACTCGTCACGTGACAAAGCGACAATGGCGTCAAAATTGTGAATTTCAGGCTGATGATAGTTATTTTCATCTATTGTAAGATGCATTTGAAACATTTGTACCTTAAAATATGCCTCCATGCAGTAATTTATATTCATTCACCAATATATGTAGAAAGTATCCAAGAAAATGACATAAATATGTTACGACTCTGGTTGACTTTTGATATGGGGTCAGCTTCAGCGTACAGGTCTGTCAATACTATATAAACTGTACGCTTTTCTTTAGCAAGCCTTGGGCAAGATCGGAGTGAATCAGATGTGATGTTTTCACTCCCTAAATCAGACATGGCTAAAGTTTGTTGCATGTCGGACATTGCCAACAAAAAAATTAAAGATGCCAACTGTGAAATCCATTATCATCTGACTTACTGTCCGGTAATTTATAAAGTGTTAAACCTCTGTTGTTTTCACAACAAGCCAGTTACCAGTTCCTGTTTTTAGCTCGGCATTTTCGGAGAAAACCCGAGGTATTGTCATAGCCAGCTTGTCGTGTCGTCTGCCATCCGCCGTCCACGTCGTGCTAAAACCTTAACATTTTGTTAAGGTTTTGAACATTGGCTCTAAAATCAAATTGCTTCCACCTACAACTTTGAAACTTCATATGTAGATGCACCTTGATGAGTTCTACACGCCACTCATTTTTGGGTCACTAGGTCAAAGGTCAAGGTCACTGTGACCTTTAAAAAAGATATAATCTGACAACCTTTCATTTATTCAAAACTTCACCCGTAGCCAAGCGTGGCACCGGTTATGCGGTGCTCTTGTTTTGGATTCGTTGCCATTTGTAAACAAGTGAGATTTTAATACCAACATTGTGTGTTGCTCAAAAAATATTTTTTGAAAATGACGCGATGTGTTAAACAATCTTACATTTTCGGTGAAATTTGGTATAAGTACTACCCATGAGTGCCTTTGACAAATTAAAATAACAACTGCTCAGTCAGATTGAACGCATTCCCCACCACCAGTCTGAAAATAAGAACATAAATTTCAATCTTCATGGTGTGAAGAGCGCCCCAATGTTTGTCACAAACTTGTGATTCCTCATTGCACTGGAGTAGTTCTGTAGTCTATAAAGCGATGAAAAATGTTCAATTTTGTGGTTGTCATCATATTGAAAATGTAATAGTTAAGTTTAAATATAACCAGAAAAGATCTTGGACAAATGCACAGATGTCCTTAAATATTTCATTCAGAAACATCTATGTTACAAAAAAATGTATGCCCTCTATAACGATATTAATTAAGTCTTAGTTGACGGTGTTAAAATTAATATTTAAGCCCTAGTATTCTGTTACTTTAAAGAGGTTTACATGCCAACCCATACATGCTATTCTAGTGTTCCCGATCACAAAAACGAAAACTCGCGATTAAATCATGCAGCTGGATATTTAAGTTGAAAACGTTAAAGAAAATGGTGAATGTAAAAAAAAACACGTTTTACTATAAGCGTATGAATATTCCATACTTAAAAAAAACACACGGAACCTACTTCAGTGT
This sequence comes from Dreissena polymorpha, assembly GCF_020536995.1. NCBI lineage: Eukaryota > Metazoa > Mollusca > Bivalvia > Myida > Dreissenidae > Dreissena > Dreissena polymorpha. Next base: position 88,942,346 of record NC_068360.1, read on the forward strand.
ACAGGTACCTACTTCTGAATGTTATCGACATAAATGCCACATGGGGGTAATAGAATATTCGATTTCTGCGAATTTTAACAATTTTATGGGTTAAAAAATTAATTTCCCCACATGGTAATTGTGCATGTTGCAACAAACCACGTGCAGTAATTAAGTATAGATGTTCAACTCAGTACATGTAGTATTTTAGAATAATAAAATATATCAGAATTAATGCACAATGTGACATACGGTGTAATGGGAAAGTATTGATCCATTATTTAAAAAAGTACGTCGCTCTATGACTTACACATCGCAGAGCATCACTTTGAAAAGAGCAAAAAAGCACCAGACTCCGTTGTTTGACAAATACATTCGTAAAAAATATTGGTGAGAGGAGCTTGGGTGGGGGGGGGGAGGGTATGGCAACACCCTCCTTGCAAGGACCTGGGCCTCGTAAGGAAAGGCTCTCACATTGTATATTGTTAGTGTCAATGCATGAAAATAAATAAAATCAAATAACAAACATTAAATGAAGCACTGAATTTGAGGCGAAAAATACTTTATTTAAATGCGGTTTGATTGATTATTAAATAAGATTCTTGTGGATACTAATACATTTATGATAATAATTATATTCTTCATTCTTTCTTTGTTTGTTACACACACAAATAAACGTCTACACTCATATTTCCAGAAAATTATCAGAGTTATGTGGGTTATCATCTTAACGCTGAAATTTGGCTTCTTAACACTAACCTAGTACATGTTTTACAAAGTGAGCTTTAGTGGATGGTGAGATTATAATGATCTGAGATTCTTAGGTCGGAAAGCATACAAGTTGAAAATTTTGAATATTTGTCACAATAGACTATGGATACCTCTGTCTGTATGTATTCAGTTGAGTCCATAGCATTCTACTGTGTGTGTGTGTGCCTGGTACCTCACAGTGTATTAGCATGTCAAGATGTCAATCCTTATCAACTTAAAGTTTTACAAATTTTGTGAATTTGGTGGGTTTAAACCCTTATTAGGCGGTAAAACCAGTCGGTGTCCTCTGAGAAGGTGGTTACTTCAGTTATGCCTTATGAATGATCCTTTTGTGAACTTCTTGATTTAAAAAAACGGTTTGCAGGAGCAGAACTCAATTAACAAACGATACAATTCAGTAACATGGCAGATAAAGAATTGAGTGATTCTAGAAATGACCCATCCAAATTGATCCAATATGCTGAAAAGAACTCTTCATTCAAACTCTCCTGGTTCCAAAAGAGCACCAGAGGTCAAAGTCTTAGAGGGGCGTCTGATTATTGACGATGCTGGAACAGCAGCGTCCAAGGTTTGATAACCAGTAAAAAAAATCTTCACAATGGCGACCTATGTAAAAGACCGAGCCAGTCCGATTGAGATAATTCGATTTTTCAGTTACTTCCCTTGGCATTCGCCACTGCGTAGGAGATTGCTCGTTGATTTTCATTGATAACATTTTCCTAGCAGAGTTGTCGTTCGTGTTGATAAAGGTAAATATCAATAGAACAGCATATCCTGGGGAAACAGATTCAATAAGTGTATCAGAACATTAATTTCAAATTAGTATTTTTACATCCATTTTATTTTTATGGACCAATGAAACAACTATATATTTTTCTCTATTTTGTTTGATATTTGTTCTCGATTTAGTAAATAAATTGCGAATAAAAACATGTAAAATTAACTTTTTACGTCATCACAAAACTCAAGAATGCGAACGATTTCAAACCTGCAAATTGTAAACGCTGCACTGCTATGATATATATAGATAAAACAATTTTTTTTTTGCGTAATTGTCCGTCCCGCTAGCGCAGTGGTAAGGACGTTCGCTTTTTCACCTTTACGACACCGGTTCGATTCCCGCTGCCGGCGCAATGTTATATTTTGTATGTTTTGTGGTCACCATTCCTGACAGTTTTTTTTTTTACAGAAAATCTCATCCCCCCCCTCCCCCGCAGCATTTGACCATATAAAAAATTAAAAAGTATTTCAGTACAAAACAAATAGCTGGAAATTGCAGCTATCATTCAAAATTCGTCACAACTGTCGTCAATCTAATCTTATTATGTAAGAGTGCTGGACACACTCCGGGTCCCAACATTATGCAGCCTCAGCGCGGAGGTAACTCATTACCTTGGAAAAACACAAATACACACACTGGGTGCAGCCTAGGCGCGTATAGACTCAAACAAGGCAACAAACTCAAGTGCGGGCACAATCATTTAAAATTTACATATTGAATACGATATTCTAACAGAAATTACACAACCACCTAAGTGTACATACCATGTTTGATATTTCGTTTGATTGTTAGATTTCAGCATATACATGTATAAGGTCATTTCGCTATTTGTTAACTTATCAATATGTTCGTGGGCGAACTCGGATAGTCAAGTGCTCATACGATTGAGCTCACATGGTCCGGCTATGTGCTCATACCTACTTTCGAGAATCATCATGAATGTATTGCCATACTTAATGAACAAGAATGTGACCCGCCTCCCAGTTTCGCTCAATGGGTCAAGTTACCCACGAGTACTACTTCCCCGTACCCCTAAACTTTTTTCGTACCAAAAATGTTTTGTACGCAAAATTTTTTCGTACCAAATTTTTTTTCGTACCCAAAATTTTAGTACCCAAATTTTTTATCGTACCCAAATGTTTGTATCAACATACACAATTGTGGTGATATAGATAAACTTAAATTGATGTTTTATATCCATCCTCTTCAAAAGCATCGTCACACCAGTACTGCCAGTACTTTGATTATAATAAGTGAGATCAACGACCATGATAATTTGGCCTGATGAGCTGGCTTTGCTGACCTTTAAGACATTTCTGGTCATTATTTGCTCCATGTCTTTTACTGATATTCTTGTTACCTTTACGGTAGACTATGGATACCTTTGTCTGTATGTAATCAGTTGAGTAGCATTACTCTGCATGTGTGTTTGCCTTGTACCTCACAGCGTATTAACATTTCCAGATGTCAATCCTTAAAAATTGCATAAATATTCCAGTAGTGTGTTTGTTAGTTTAAACCTATTTAATTTAGCTTGATGGCATAAAAAGCCACAGGCTTATTGAAACGCTCTTGAGTCCGTTTCCTGGGCCTAGAACCAGTACTTGGTGTCTTTGGGGAAAATCTAAAGAACACTCCCATTGATTGGATCGAACTTGTGACCTCCCTGTTGATAGGCAGACACCATATCCATTACACCATGGTGACCTAGTATGTATTTCTTTTGACCTTGCAGTCAAGGATATCCCATGAAAGTGCAACCACTTATTTCTAATGGGGTCCTTTGGTTTTTGCTGAAGAGACAGCAAGCAGAAGAGACAGTATTGGGATACAAGGGATCCGGTTGCGATACCATAGCTCTTTGCGAATAGATCCCTTGGTTCTTTTACGTGCTCAGTGTATAGCACCAATACACGGGAGAATTACCTGGGTTTCATACCAGTACATCTCTAGTTGGGTGGGAAACACTTGAAGTATTTCTGAAATTTCCAGTGCCCCGGCCGGGAATTGAACTGGGGACCTCTGGAATGGTAGACCAGAGTGTTACCACTCGACCACCGCACCACCTTAGTGTGTTTGTTAATCAGGGTCTCTGCTGTTGGTTTGAGTCCCACTGAAAACAGAAAATCATGTAAAAACGTTCTTTGCTTACTTAAGATGGTAGTGATATAGCACAACTGGCGAAAGACGTCGGACCCCGGACAATACGACAATAGGTATATGTAAAATAATACAGACTGTTTTCCGTTTATTTTACTTTGATAGTTTTTTAAACTTGTAAATAAAATGAATTTAAACGGCTATTTTTGCTGGTAATGTAACAAACTCCAAGCGCGAATCTTAAAATCACTGCTTCCGCATAGAAGAAAGTTGGAAGTGAGTTAAGTCGAGGTATAACACAAACATTAATAGGAAATAAGCGCTAATCACTTTCTTTCTGATATGGCTGGAAATTGAACAGAATTTACAAATTTAACAAAAGTAACAAACAGGCATACAACAGCGAAAAATACCTGTTTCCGTACGGACATCACCATCTTGATTGTCACTATAAAGGAGGAACTAGTGTTGAATATTGCTGTATAAAATTACTTGTAATGTGTAAACAAAATCTAAACCAGCTTTTTTTTAAGAATGTGCGTATACATATTTCAAATATGTACAGATTCTTTCGTGTCTAGCCAGTTGACTTTTATTTGATCATTTACATTGTATTTCGATTCAACACTCTGTCATTGATTTGCGTGTGATGCAGCTAAGAACTGCACAGAAAAAGGCATTCATTATTTTTTATCTAATTGATACAGCTTTTGATCTTGCATCAACACCAACCACAATCTTTTTAGCTCGACTATTATGTATGAAATATATATAGTGGAACTATCCTACTCACCCCGGCGTCGGCGTCACGTTAGCGTGAGTGTGCAAATGTTAAAGTTTGCGTACCACCCCAAATATTTTTTATGTCCCTTGTTATATTGCTTTAATAATTTGCATACTTCTTTACCAACATGACAACACCCTATTAACAAGAGCAGACATCTGTATCAAGCATTTTGTAAGAATAATGGCCCTTTTTTCACCTAGAATATGCAAATATTGATATATATATGTTAAAATTTGCGTACCACCTCAAATATTTTCAATGTCCCTTGACATATTGCTTTCATATTTTGCAAACTTCTTTATCAATATGAACCCAATCGTTTAGGTTTCGAAAAATGCTCATAACATATATGTCGCTTCAGATAGCAACTTGATATTTGGCATGCATGTGTTTCTTATGGAGCTGCACATTTTAAGTGATGAAAGGTCAAGGTCATCCTTCAAGGTCAAAGCTCAAATATATGGCTTCAAAGCGGCGCAGAAGGGGGCATTGTGTTTCTGGCCAACACATCTCTTGTTGATTCATATACTTGTTACCTTTACAATAGACTATGGATACCTCTGTCTGTATGTGATCAGTTGAGTCCATAGAATTATACTGTGTGTGTGTGTTTGTTTCTTGTACCTCACAGCGTTTCAAAATGTCCAGATATCAATCCTTTCAGTTAAAGATTTCAATACCTCTATCTGTATGTAATGTGCTTCTAGTGTGTGTTTGTGTGCTTTGTACCTCACAATTTCTTAACAGTAAATGTGTCTGGTACCTCACAGCGTTTTAATATTTCTGAATATCATTCCACATACATCGCATATACATGTACATTACAGCAGTGTGTTTGTTAACAAGGGGTTCTTTCTGCTTTGGGTTTGAGTCCCACTGAATACAGAAAATCATGTAAATGTAGGGGTATATGCTTACTTAAGATGGTAGTGATACAGCACTACCAGTATTCCCAGAAACAGAGGTAATGTAAATGGTGTGTATGTATATCTGTGAAATGAAGTGCAAGAGCTAAAGCACATTAAAAGCCAAATTCAAATAATTTGTCACAGTTGACAGAGAGTGCTTTATTTCATACAGATATACAGATAATGATGATGATGATGATGATGATGAGTTCGAAGAAGCTGGCTTTGAACCTTCCAGTTCTAAAAATGCCGAAAAGGACTCATCTACAGGCACATCTTGTTTCAAGAACAGACTAGAAAGTGCAAGTTTAAGGGATACGGCTGGTTTTATAATAAATGATCAGCTCTTTTGCGGGTTTTGTGGAGATTTGTTTGTGATTTCTTATCAGCTTACTTAAAAAAATACATTTTGGTGAATACCTCTATCTGTATTTAGTGTGTTTCTAATGTGTGTGTGCCTCGTACCTCACAATGTGTGAACAGTTAATGTTATATTACACCTTTGGATTGCATTACTGAACTTTTTGATTTCAATGATTAAATGCTGTGCGTTTTTATCCTTATTATGTCGTACAACCGGTTGGTGGTCTCTGAAAAGGTAGTTACTTCAGTTATGACTTATGAACAATAATTTTGTGAACTGCTTAAAAAAACATGTTTATCTGTTTGGAGGTGCAAAATCCAATTGATTCAATATACAATACATTGACATGAGATGTTTCTTTTCTGGAAGATGTTGACGGGCATTATTCTAGAAATGAGCCATTATTCCAGTATGCTGAAAACATCCCCTCAAGCTCTCCTGGTCCTAAAAATGAGCACCAAAGGCCAAAGTGTCAGAGGTGGGTCTGATTATAATATTAAATAAGGTCAAAGATCACGACAATTTGGCCTGATGAGCTGGCTTTGCAAACATTCAAGACTTTTCTGGTCATTATTTGCTCCATGTTTGTAAGTCATATATTTGTTTCCTTTACGATAGACTATGGATACCTCTGTATGTATGTGTTCAGTTGAGTACATAGCACTCTACTGTGTGTGTGTGTGTGTGTTTCTAGTACCTCACAGCGTTTCAAAATTTCCAGATATCAATCCTTTCAGTTAAAGATTTCAATACCTCTATCCGTATGTAATGTGCTTCTAGTGTGTGTTTGTGTGCCTTGTACCTCACAATGTCTTAACAGTAAATGTTATATTACAACTTTGAATTGCATTACTGCTTTTTTGGACCACAATAAGTAAATGCGGTGGGTATGAACCCAACTTAAGCCTTAAAACCAGTCTTGGCCTGTGAGGTTGTTAATTCAGTTATTACTTATTTATGATAATTTTTATTAACTGCATGCTTTAAAAAAAACGTTTGCAGGAGCAAAACCCAATTAATTACAGAAAAAATACATTAACAAGGGATGTTTCTTTTTTTGCAGATAATGATTGAACTGATTCTAAAAATGAGCCATCCAGTATTGGTGAAATCGTCTCCTTCAAGCATTCCTGGTTTCAAAATCAGCATCAAGGCCAAAGAGTCAGAGGTGAGTCTGATTATTATAATAAATGAGATCAAAGATCACGATAATTTGGCCTGATGAGCTGGCTTTTCAGACCTTTAAGACATTTCGGGTCATTATTTCCTCCATGTCTTTGATTTATATTTGTGTTTTTTTTTACAATAGACTATGGATACCTCTGTATGTGTTCAGTTGAGTACATAGCATTCTACTGCGTGTGTGTGTGTGTGTGCCTGGTACCTCACAGCGTTTCAAAATTTCCATATGTCAATTCTTATGCATTGCATATACATTACAGCAGTGTGTTTGTTAACCAGGGTCTCTGGCTGCTGTGGGTTTGAGTCCCACTGAATACAGAAAATAATGTAAAAATCTAGGGGTGTCTGCTTACTTGAGATGGTAGTGATAATCACTACCGGTATTCCCAGAAACAGAGGTTTTGTAAATACATGTAAGATGTTTTGTTTATCAGTGAAATGCAGTGCAAGAGGTAAAAACTTAATGATAGGCAAATACAAATACTTTGTCACAGTTGACAATGAGTGCTTTATTTCATACAGATAATGATGATGATGATGATGACGAAGAAGCTGGCTTTGAACCTTCGAGTTCTGACGGTGCGGAAATGGACTTGGCTACAGGCACATCTTGTTTCAAGAACAGACAAGAAAGGGCAAGCTTAAAGGGTAAGGCTGGTATTATAATAAATGACCAGCTCTCTTTTGGTTGTTGTGCAGATTTGTTTGTGATCCCTTACATACTTACTTAAAGAATTACATTTGGTTAATACCTCTATCTGTATGTACTATGTTTCTAGTGTTTATGTGACTCGAACCTCACAATGTCTGTACCGTAAATGTTATATTTAACCTTGGATTGTATTAATGCACTTTTTTACCACAATAACTAAATCCTGTGGGTTTCAACCCTTATTAGGCTGTACAACCAGTTGGTGGCCTCTGAAAAGGTTGGTTAGTTCAGTTATGACTTATGAATGAAATTTTTATGAATTGCTTGTTTAAAAAAAATGTAAAAAACAGTTTGGAGGTGCAAAATCCAATTGATTCAAGATAAAATTCATTTACATGGGATGTTTCTTTTCTGGCAGATGACGATGGGAGTGTTTCTAGAAATGAGCCATCCAGTTGTACTGAAAACAACTCCTCTTCAAGCTCTCCTGGTTCCAAAATGAGCACCAATAGCCAAAGTACAGAGGTGGGTCTGAATATAATATTTAATGAGGTCAAAGATCACGATAATTTGGCCTGATGAGCTGGCTTTGCAGACCTTCAAGACATTTCTGGTCATTATTTCCTCCATGTCTTTGATTCATATTTGTGTTACCTTTACAATAGACTATGGATACCTCTGTCTGTATGCATTCAGTTGAGTAAATAGCATTCTACTGCGTGTGTGTGTTGCTGGTACCTCACAGCGTTTCAAAATTTCCAGATATCAATCCTTTCAGTTAAAGATTTCAGTGAATACCTCTATCCGTATGTAATGTGCTTCTAATGTGTGTTTGTGTGCCTTGTACCTCACAATGTCTTTACAGTAAATGTTATATTACACCTTTTTGATTGCATTACTTCATTTTTGGACCACAATAAGTGAATGCGGTGGGTATGAACCCAACTTAAGCCTTAAAACCAGTATTGGCCTCTGAGGAGGTTGTTAATTCAGTTATTACTTATTTATGATAATGTTTATGTACTGCATGCTTAAAAAAACTGTTTTCAGGAGCAAAACCTAATTTATGTCAGAAAAAATACATTAAAGCGGGTATATACGATTTTGTCAAATATTAATGAATTTATATAAACTGTGTAAAATACTTATTATATATATATTTCAATATAAATTAACATAAACGTTAAGAAGAACATGTGTCGAAAAATGCGAAATAAGCCAGATATTTAATTCTGAAATTGAAAACGGCTGTACAGCCGAATTCGCCAGCATGTATACCATACATGTACGATGTGCATCTAAACTTAGTTTAACGGTTTATTTGAATTCCTGCAACGATATCTATTCATACGACACACGAACACCATCTCCGATCCTAATACAAAGACGAATGCTTCGGTTATTGTAAGAAAATATGTACGTCACTATCGGCTCGGGGCGCTAATTTGTCTTTGCTGCATTTTATGAAATTCGACTTTAATGTATAATTTTTCTTGCCTATTTTGTGTTATTGTAACATATTTTATCAATATATTAGAATTGAACACATATAAAAATCGTATATACCCGCTTTAACAAGGGAAGTTTCTTTTTTTGCAGATAAAGAATGAACTGATTCTAAAAATGAGCCATCCAGTATTGGTGAAAACGTCTCCTTAATGCATTCCTGGTTCCAAAATCAGCATCAAAGGCCAAAGCGTCAGAGGTGAGTCTGATTATTATAATAAATGAGATCATAGGCCATGATAATTTGGCCTGATGAGCTGGCTTTTCAGACCTTTAAGACATTTCTGGTCATTACTTCCTCCATGTCATTAATTCATATTTGTTTGTTTTTTACAATAGACTATGGATACCTCTGTCTGTATGCGTTCAGTTGAGTACATAGCATTCTACTGTTTGTGTGTGTGCCTGGTACCTCACAGCCTTTCAAAATTTCCACATGTCAATTCTTATACATTGCATATACATTACAGCAGTGTGTTTGTTAACCAGGGTCTCTTGCTGCTGTAGGTTTGAGTCCCACTGAATACAGAAAATTATGTAAGAATCTAGGGGTGTCTGCTTACTTAAGATGGTAGTAATATAGCACTACCTGTATTCCCAGAAACAGAGGTAACGTAAATAGAGTGTTGGTTTATCAATGAAATGCAGTGCAAGAGGTAAAAATAATGAAAGGAAAATACAAATACTTTGTCACTGTTGACAGTGAGTGCTTAATTTCATACAGATAATGATGATGATGACGAAGAAGCTGGCATTGAACCTTCCAGTTCTAACTGCAGAAATGGACTCAGCTACAAGCACATCTTGTTTCAAAAACAGACAAGAAAGGGCAAGCTTAAGGATAAGGCTGGTATGATAATAAATGACCAGCTCTCTTTTGGTTGTTGTGGATATTTATTTGTGATCCCTTAACAATGTACTTAAATAATTACATTTTGGTGATTACCTTTTTCTATCTGTACTATGTTTCTAGTGTGTGTGTGTCTCGTACCTCACAATGTCTTTACAGTTAATGCTACATTGAACCTTTGGAATGCATCAATGTACTTTTTTACCACAACTAAATGCTGTGGGTTTGAACCCTTCTGAGTGTGTTCAAGCAGTTGTTGGCCTCTGAAGAGACTGTAAGTAAGGATATGACCTATGAATTATCATTTTGTGAATTGCTTGATAAAAAAAAGAAAACTGTTTCGATGAGTAAAACCCAATTAATGAAAGATAAAATATTTTATTCATAACAACCACCAAAAGCTAAAGCGTCAGAGATGGGTCTTGTTATTATAATACATGTGCTCATAGACCTTGATAATATCGCCTTATGAGCTGACTTGGCAGACCATCAAGACATTTTTGGTCATTAATAACCTGTCGTTGTTTCATTTTTAAGCAGTTCACAAAATTATCATTCATAATATATATCCTAACTAACCATCTCTTCAGAGGCCAACAACTGGTTAAACACACTCAGAAAGGTTCAAACCCACAGCATTTCGTTATTGCTGTCAAAGTGCAGTTCAAAGATGTAATATACAATTTACTGAACAGACATTGTGAGGTACAAGGCACACACACACATGCACTAGAAACACAGAACATACATAAAGAGGTATTAACCAAAATGTACACTTTATGTAAGTTGGTAGTGGTGACAAACAAATCTCCACAACAATCCAATGAGAGCTGATCATTTAATACAATAAAAGCCTTACCCCTTACATGCCCTTTCTTCTCTGTACTTGTAACCAGATGTGCGTGAAGATGTGTCCTTTTTTCTAACAGTGCGTTAGAACTTAAAGGTTCAGAGCAAGCTTCTTCGTCACCATCACCTTCATTACCTGTATTAAATAAAGCATTCTCCCGTCACTTTTGACAAGCATTCAATTTTGGCACTTTATCTTGTCTTTACCTCTTGCATTGCATTCCACTGATATACAGACAAGCTATTGACATTACCGCTGTTTCTGGGAATACCAGAAGTGCTGTATCACTACCATCTCAGTAAGCATATACCCTACATTTTTACATGATTTCTTGTATTCAGTGGGAATTGAACCCACAGCAGCCAGACACCCTGGTTAAGAAACGTAATGCTCTCGGGTATATGCAAGGTATAAGGATTGATAATTGGAAATGTTAAAACACTGTGAGGTACAAGGTACACACACACAGTAAAATGCTATTTACTCCACTGAACACATACAAACAGAGGTATCAATAGTCTATTGTAAAGGAAAACAAGGGCTGTTTGTAAAACATGCATGCCCCCCATACGGGCTGTCCGTTGTAGTGGCAGCCATTGTGTGAATACGATTTTTGTCACTGTGACCTTGACCTTTGACCTAGTGACCTGAAAATCAATAGTGGTCATCTGCGAGTCACGATCAATGTACCTATGAAGTGTCATGATCCTAGGCAAAAGCATTCTTGAGTTATCATCCGAAAATCATTTTACTATTTCGGGTCACCGTGACCTTGACCTTCAACCTTGTGACCTCAAAATCAATAGGGGTCATCTGCGAGTCATGATCAATCTACCTATGAAGTTTCATGATCCTAGGCATATGTGTTCTTGAGTTATCATCCAAAAACCATTTTACTATTTCGGGTCACCGTGACCTTGACCTTTGACCTAGTGACCTCAAAATCAATAGGGGTCATCTGCGAGTCATGATCAATCTACCAAATAAGTTTCATGATCCTAGGCGTATGCGTTCTTGAGTTATCATCCGGAAACCATTTTACTATTTCGGGTCACCGTGACCTTGACCTTTGACCTAGTGACCCCAAAATCAATAGGGGTCATCTGCGAGTCATGATCAATCTACCCATGAAGTTTCATGATCCTAGGCGTATGCGTTCTTGACTTATCATCCGGAAACCATTTTACTATTTCGGGTCACCGTGACCTTGACCTTTGACCTAGTGACCTTAAAATCAATAGGGGTCATCTGCAAGTCATGATCAATGTACCTATGAAGTTTCATGATCCTAGCCCCAAGCGTTTTTGAGTTATCATCCGGAAACCACCTGGTGGACGGACCGATCGACAGGCCGACCGACATGTGCAAAGCAATATACCCCCTCTTCTTCGTAGGGGGGCATAAAAATGAAACAACGACAGGTTATTAATGACCAAAAATGTCTTGATGGTCTGCCAAGTCAGCTCATAAGGCGATATTATCAAGGTCTATGAGCACATGTATTATAATAACAAGACCCATCTCTGACGCTTTAGCTTTTGGTGGTTGTTATGAATAAAATATTTTATCTTTCATTAATTGGGTTTTACTCATCGAAACAGTTTTCTTTTTTTATCAAGCAATTCACAAAATGATAATTCATAGGTCATATCCTTACTTACAGTCTCTTCAGAGGCCAACAACTGCTTGAACACACTCAGAAGGGTTCAAACCCACAGCATTTAGTTGTGGTAAAACAGTACATTGATGCATTCCAAAGGTTCAATGTAGCATTAACTGTAAAGACATTGTGAGGTACGAGACACACACACACTAGAAACATAGTACAGACAGAAAAAGGTAATCACCAAAATGTAATTATTTAAGTACATTGTTAAGGGATCACAAATAAATATCCACAACAACCAAAAGAGAGCTGGTCATTTATTATCATACCAGCCTTATCCTTAAGCTTGCCCTTTCTTGTCTGTTTTTGAAACAAGATGTGCTTGTAGCTGAGTCCATTTCTGCAGTTAGAACTGGAAGGTTCAATGCCAGCTTCTTCGTCATCATCATCATTATCTGTATGAAAATAAGCACTCACTGTCAACAGTGACAAAGTATTTGTATTTTCCTTTCATTTTTTTTACCTCTTGCACTGCATTTCATTGATAAACCAACACTCTATTTACGTTACCTCTGTTTCTGGGAATACAGGTAGTGCTATATTACTACCATCTTAAGTAAGCAGACACCCCTAGATTTTTACATAATTTTCTGTATTCAGTGGGACTCAAACCTACAGCAGCAAGAGACCCTGGTTAACAAACACACTGCTGTAATGTATATGCAATGTATAAGAATTGACATGTGGAAATTTTGAAAGGCTGTGAGGTACCAGGCACACACACAAACAGTAGAATGCTATGTACTCAACTGAACGCATACAGACAGAGGTATCCATAGTCTATTGTAAAAAACAAACAAATATGAATTAATGACATGGAGGAAGTAATGACCAGAAATGTCTTAAAGGTCTGAAAAGCCAGCTCATCAGGCCAAATTATCATGGCCTATGATCTCATTTATTATAATAATCAGACTCACCTCTGACGCTTTGGCCTTTGATGCTGATTTTGGAACCAGGAATGCTTGAAGGAGACGTTTTCACCAATACTGGATGGCTCATTTTTAGAATCAGTTCATTCTTTATCTGCAAAAAAAGAAACTTCCCTTGTTAAAGCGGGTATATACGATTTTTATATGTGTTCAATTCTAATATATTGATAAAATATGTTACAATAACACAAAATAGGCAAGAAAAATTATACATTAAAGTCGAATTTCATAAAATGCAGCAAAGACAAATTAGCGCCCCGAGCCGATAGTGACGTACATATTTTCTTACAATAACCGAAGCATTCGTCTTTGTATTAGGATCGGAGATGGTGTTCGTGTGTCGTATGAATAGATATCGTTGCAGGAATTCAAATAAACCGTTAAACTAAGTTTAGATGCACATCGTACATGTATGGTATACATGCTGGCGAATTCGGCTGTACAGCCGTTTTCAATTTCAGAATTAAATATCTGGCTTATTTCGCATTTTTCGACACATGTTCTTCTTAACTTTTATGTTAATTTATATTGAAATATATATATAATAAGTATTTTACACAGTTTATATAAATTCATTAATATTTGACAAAATCGTATATACCCGCTTTAATGTATTTTTTCTGACATAAATTAGGTTTTGCTCCTGAAAACAGTTTTTTTTAAAGCATGCAGTACATAAACATTATCATAAATAAGTAATAACTGAATTAACAACCTCCTCAGAGGCCAATACTGGTTTTAAGGCTTAAGTTGGGTTCATACCCACCGCATTCACTTATTGTGGTCCAAAAATGCAGTAATGCAATCAAAAAGGTGTAATATAACATTTACTGTAAAGACATTGTGAGGTACAAGGCACACAAACACACATTAGAAGCACATTACATACGGATAGAGGTATTCACTGAAATCTTTAACTGAAAGGATTGATATCTGGAAATTTTGAAACGCTGTGAGGTACCAGCAACACACACACGCAGTAGAATGCTATTTACTCAACTGAATGCATACAGACAGAGGTATCCATAGTCTATTGTAAAGGTAACACAAATATGAATCAAAGACATGGAGGAAATAATGACCAGAAATGTCTTGAAGGTCTGCAAAGCCAGCTCATCAGGCCAAATTATCGTGATCTTTGACCTCATTAAATATTATATTCAGACCCACCTCTGTACTTTGGCTATTGGTGCTCATTTTGGAACCAGGAGAGCTTGAAGAGGAGTTGTTTTCAGTACAACTGGATGGCTCATTTCTAGAAACACTCCCATCGTCATCTGCCAGAAAAGAAACATCCCATGTAAATGAATTTTATCCTCAATCAATTGGATTTTGCACCTCCAAACTGTTTTTTACATTTTTTTTAAACAAGCAATTCATAAAAATATCATTCATAAGTCATAACTGAACTAACCAACCTTTTCAGAGGCCACCAACTGGTTGTACAGCCTAATAAGGGTTGAAACCCACAGGATTTAGTTATTGTGGTAAAAAAGTGCATTAATACAATCCAAGGTTTAATATAACATTTACGGTACAGACATTGTGAGGTTCGAGTCACATATACACTAGAAACATAGTACATACAGATAGAGGTATTAACCAAATGTAATTCTTTAAGTAAGTTGGTAAGGGATCACAAACAAATCTGCACAACAACCAAAAGAGAGCTGGTCATTTATTATAATACCAGCCTTACCCTTTAAGCTTGCCCTTTCTTGTCTGTTCTTGAAACAAGATGTGCCTGTAGCCAAGTCCATTTCCGCACCGTCAGAACTCGAAGGTTCAAAGCCAGCTTCTTCGTCATCATCATCATCATCATTATCTGTATGAAATAAAGCACTCATTGTCAACTGTGACAAAGTATTTGTATTTGCCTATCATTAAGTTTTTACCTCTTGCACTGCATTTCACTGATAAACAAAACATCTTACATGTATTTACAAAACCTCTGTTTCTGGGAATACCGGTAGTGATTATCACTACCATCTCAAGTAAGCAGACACCCCTAGATTTTTACATTATTTTCTGTATTCAGTGGGACTCAAACCCACAGCAGCCAGAGACCCTGGTTAACAAACACACTGCTGTAATGTATATGCAATGCATAAGAATTGACATATGGAAATTTTGAAACGCTGTGAGGTACCAGGCACACACACACACACACGCAGTAGAATGCTATGTACTCAACTGAACACATACAGACAGAGGTATCCATAGTCTATTGTAAAAAAACCCACAAATATAAATCAAAGACATGGAGGAAATAATGACCCGAAATGTCTTAAAGGTCTGAAAAGCCAGCTCATCAGGCCAAATTATCGTGATCTTTGATCTCATTTATTATAATAATCAGACTCACCTCTGACTCTTTGGCCTTGATGCTGATTTTGAAACCAGGAATGCTTGAAGGAGACGATTTCACCAATACTGGATGGCTCATTTTTAGAATCAGTTCAATCATTATCTGCAAAAAAAGAAACATCCCTTGTTAATGTATTTTTTCTGTAATTAATTGGGTTTTGCTCCTGCAAACGTTTTTTTTAAAGCATGCAGTTAATAAAAATTATCATAAATAAGTAATAACTGAATTAACAACCTCAGAGGCCAAGACTGGTTTTTAGGCTTAAGTTGGGTTCATACCCACCGCATTTACTTATTGTGGTCCAAAAAAGCAGTAATGCAATTCAAAGTTGTAATATAACATTTACTGTTAAGACATTGTGAGGTACAAGGCACACAAACACACACTAGAAGCACATTACATACGGATAGAGGTATTGAAATCTTTAACTGAAAGGATTGATATCTGGAAATTTTGAAACGCTGTGAGGTACTAGAAACACACACACACACACACAGTAGAGTGCTATGTACTCAACTGAACACATACATACAGAGGTATCCATAGTCTATCGTAAAGGAAACAAATATATGACTTACAAACATGGAGCAAATAATGACCAGAAAAGTCTTGAATGTTTGCAAAGCCAGCTCATCAGGCCAAATTGTCGTGATCTTTGACCTTATTTAATATTATAATCAGACCCACCTCTGACACTTTGGCCTTTGGTGCTCATTTTTAGGACCAGGAGAGCTTGAGGGGATGTTTTCAGCATACTGGAATGATGGCTCATTTCTAGAATAATGCCCGTCAACATCTTCCAGAAAAGAAACATCTCATGTCAATGTATTGTATATTGAATCAATTGGATTTTGCACCTCCAAACAGATAAACATGTTTTTTAAGCAGTTCACAAAATTATTGTTCATAAGTCATAACTGAAGTAACTACCTTTTCAGAGACCACCAACCGGTTGTACGACATAATAAGGATAAAAACGCACAGCATTTAATCATTGTAATCAAAAAGTTCAGTAATGCAATCCAAAGGTGTAATATAACATTAACTGTTCACACATTGTGAGGTACGAGGCACACACACATTAGAAACACACTAAATACAGATAGAGGTATTCACCAAAATGTAATTTTTTAAGTAAGCTGATAAGGAATCACAAACAAATCTCCACAAAACCCGCAAAAGAGCTGATCATTTATTATAAAACCAGCCGTATCCCTTAAACTTGCACTTTCTAGTCTGTTCTTGAAACAAGATGTGCCTGTAGATGAGTCCTTTTCGGCATTTTTAGAACTGGAAGGTTCAAAGCCAGCTTCTTCGAACTCATCATCATCATCATCATCATCATTATCTGTATATCTGTATGAAATAAAGCACTCTCTGTCAACTTTGACAAATTATTTGTATTTGGCTTTTAATGTGCTTTAGCTCTTGCACTTCATTTCACAGATATACATACACACCATTTACATTACCTCTGTTTCTGGGAATACTGGTAGTGCTGTATCACTACCATCTTAAGTAAGCATATACCCCTACATTTACATGATTTTCTGTATTCAGTGGGACTCAAACCCAAAGCAGAAAGAACCCCTTGTTAACAAACACACTGCTGTAATGTACATGTATATGCGATGTATGTGGAATGATATTCAGAAATATTAAAACGCTGTGAGGTACCAGACACATTTACTGTTAAGAAATTGTGAGGTACAAAGCACACAAACACACACTAGAAGCACATTACATACAGATAGAGGTATTGAAATCTTTAACTGAAAGGATTGATATCTGGACATTTTGAAACGCTGTGAGGTACTAGAAACACACACACACACACAGTATAATTCTATGGACTCAACTGATCACATACAGACAGAGGTATCCATAGTCTATTGTAAAGGTAACAAGTATATGAACCAACAAGAGATGTGTTGGCCAGAAACACAATGCCCCCTTCTGCGCCGCTTTGAAACCATATATTTGAGCTTTGACCTTGAAGGATGACCTTGACCTTTCATCACTTAAAATGTGCAGCTCCATAAGAAACACATGCATGCCAAATATCAAGTTGCTATCTGAAGCGACATATATGTTATGAGCATTTTTCGAAACCTAAACGATTGGGTTCATATTGATAAAGAAGTTTGCAAAATATGAAAGCAATATGTCAAGGGACATTGAAAATATTTGAGATGGTACGCAAACTTTAACATAGATATATCAATATTTGCATATTCTAGGTGAAAAAAGGGCCATTATTCTTACAAAATGCTTGATACAGATGTCTTCTCTTGTTAATAGGGTGTTGTCATATTGGTAAAGAAGTATGCAAATTATTAAAGCAATATAACAAGGGACATAGAAAATATTTGGGGTGGTACGCAAACTTTAACATTTGCACACTCACGCTAACGTGACGCCGACGCCGGGGTGAGTAGGATAGTTCCACTATATGTATTTCATACATAATAGTCGAGCTAAAAAGATTGTGGTTGGTGTTGATGAAAGATCAAAAGCTGTATCAATTAGATAAAAAATAATGAATGCCTTTTTCTGTGCAGTTCTTAGCTGCATCACACGCAAATCAATGACAGAGTGTTGAATCGAAATACAATGTAAATGATCAAATAAAAGTCAACTGGCTAGACACGAAAGAATCTGTACATATTTGAAATATGTATACGCACATTCTTAAAAAAAAGCTGGTTAAGATTTTGTTTACACATTACAAGTAATTTTATACAGCAATATTCAACACTAGTTCCTCCTTTATAGTGACAATCAAGATGGTGATGTCCGTACGGAAACAGGTATTTTTCGCTGTTGTATGCCTGTTTGTTACTTTTGTTAAATTTGTAAATTCTGTTCAATTTCCAGCCATATCAGAAAGAAAGTGATTAGCGCTTATTTCCTATTAATGTTTGTGTTATACCTCGACTTAACTCACTTCCAACTTTCTTCTATGCGGAAGCAGTGATTTTAAGATTCGCGCTTGGAGTTTGTTACATTACCAGCAAAAATAGCCGTTTAAATCCATTTTATTTAAAAGTTTAAAAAAACTATCAAAGTAAAATAAACGGAAAACAGTCTGTATTATTTTACATATACCTATTGTCGTATTGTCCGGGGTCCGACGTCTTTCGCCAGTTGTGCTATATCACTACCATCTTAAGTAAGCAAAGAACGTTTTTACATGATTTTCTGTTTTCAGTGGGACTCAAACCCACAGCAGAGACCCTGATTAACAAACACACTAAGGTGGTGCGGTGGTCGAGTGGTAACACTCTGGTCTACCATTCCAGAGGTCCCCAGTTCAATTCCCGGCCGGGGCACTGGAAATTTCAGAAATACTTCAAGTGTTTCCCACCCAACTAGAGATGTACTGGTATGAAACCCAGGTAATTCTCCCGTGTATTGGTGCTATACACTGAGCACGTAAAAGAACCAAGGGATCTATTCGCAAAGAGCTATGGTATCGCAACCGGATCCCTTGTATCCCAATACTGTCTCTTCTGCTTGCTGTCTCTTCAGCAAAAACCAAAGGACCCCATTAGAAATAAGTGGTTGCACTTTCATGGGATATCCTTGACTGCAAGGTCAAAAGAAATACATACTAGGTCACCATGGTGTAATGGATATGGTGTCTGCCTATCAACAGGGAGGTCACAAGTTCGATCCAAACAATGGGAGTGTTCTTTAGATTTTCCCCAAAGACACCAAGTACTGGTTCTAGGCCCAGGAAACGGACTCAAGAGCGTTTCAATAAGCCTGTGGCTTTTTATGCCATCAAGCTAAATTAAATAGGTTTAAACTAACAAACACACTACTGGAATATTTATGCAATTTTTAAGGATTGACATCTGGAAATGTTAATACGCTGTGAGGTACAAGGCAAACACACATGCAGCGTAATGCTATGTACTCAACTGATTACATACAGACAAAGGTATCCATAGTCTACCGTAAAGGTAACAAGAATATCAGTAAAAGACATGGAGCAAATAATGACCAGAAATGTCTTAAAGGTCAGCAAAGCCAGCTCATCAGGCCAAATTATCATGGTCGTTGATCTCACTCATTATAATCAAAGTACTGGCAGTACTGGTGTGACGATGCTTTTGAAGAGGATGGATATAAAACATCAATTTAAGTTTATCTATATCACCACAATTGTGTATGTTGATACGAACGTTTGGGTACGATAAAAAATTTGGGTACTAAAATTTTGGGTACGAAAAAAAATTTGGTACGAAAAAATTTTGCGTACAAAACATTTTTGGTACGAAAAAAAGTTTAGGGGTACGGGGAAGTAGTACTCGTGGGTAACTTGACCCATTGAGCGAAACTGGGAGGCGGGTCACATTCTTGTTCATTAAGTATGGCAATACATTCATGATGATTCTCGAAAGTAGGTATGAGCACATAGCCGGACCATGTGAGCTCAATCGTATGAGCACTTGACTATCCGAGTTCGCCCACGAACATATTGATAAGTTAACACATAGCGAAATGACCTTATACATGTATATGCTGAAATCTAACAATCAAACGAAATATCAAACATGGTATGTACACTTAGGTGGTTGTGTAATTTCTGTTAGAATATCGTATTCAATATGTAAATTTTAAATGATTGTGCCCGCACTTGAGTTTGTTGCCTTGTTTGAGTCTATACGCGCCTAGGCTGCACCCAGTGTGTGTATTTGTGTTTTTCCAAGGTAATGAGTTACCTCCGCGCTGAGGCTGCATAATGTTGGGACCCGGAGTGTGTCCAGCACTCTTACATAATAAGATTAGATTGACGACAGTTGTGACGAATTTTGAATGATAGCTGCAATTTCCAGCTATTTGTTTTGTACTGAAATACTTTTTAATTTTTTATATGGTCAAATGCTGCGGGGGAGGGGGGGGTGAGATTTTCTGTAAAAAAAACAACTGTCAGGAATGGTGACCACAAAACATACAAAATATAACATTGCGCCGGCAGCGGGAATCGAACCGGTGTCGTAAAGGTGAAAAAGCGAACGTCCTTACCACTGCGCTAGCGGGACGGACAATTACGCAAAAAAAAATTGTTTTATCTAGGATATATATCATAGCAGTGCAGCGTTTACAATTTGCAGGTTTGAAATCGTTCGCATTCTTGAGTTTTGTGATGACGTAAAAAGTTAATTTTACATGTTTTTATTCGCAATTTATTTACTAAATCGAGAACAAATATCAAACAAAATAGAGAAAAATATATAGTTGTTTCATTGGTCCATAAAAATAAAATGGATGTAAAAATACTAATTTGAAATTAATGTTCTGATACACTTATTGAATCTGTTTCCCCAGGATATGCTGTTCTATTGATATTTACCTTTATCAACACGAACGACAACTCTGCTAGGAAAATGTTATCAATGAAAATCAACGAGCAATCTCCTACGCAGTGGCGAATGCCAAGGGAAGTAACTGAAAAATCGAATTATCTCAATCGGACTGGCTCGGTCTTTTACATAGGTCGCCATTGTGAAGATTTTTTTTACTGGTTATCAAACCTTGGACGCTGCTGTTCCAGCATCGTCAATAATCAGACGCCCCTCTAAGACTTTGACCTCTGGTGCTCTTTTGGAACCAGGAGAGTTTGAATGAAGAGTTCTTTTCAGCATATTGGATCAATTTGGATGGGTCATTTCTAGAATCACTCAATTCTTTATCTGCCATGTTACTGAATTGTATCGTTTATTAATTGAGTTCTGCTCCTGCAAACCGTTTTTTTAAATCAAGAAGTTCACAAAAGGATCATTCATAAGGCATAACTGAAGTAACCACCTTCTCAGAGGACACCGACTAGTTTTACCGCCTAATAAGGGTTTAAACCCACCAAATTCACAAAATTTGTAAAACTTTAAGTTGATAAGGATTGACATCTTGACATGCTAATACACTGTGAGGTACCAGGCACACACACACACAGTAGAATGCTATGGACTCAACTGAATACATACAGACAGAGGTATCCATAGTCTATTGTAAAGGTAATAAAAAATATATGAAT
This sequence comes from Dreissena polymorpha, assembly GCF_020536995.1. Classification (NCBI taxonomy): domain Eukaryota; kingdom Metazoa; phylum Mollusca; class Bivalvia; order Myida; family Dreissenidae; genus Dreissena; species Dreissena polymorpha. Next base: position 88,964,085 of record NC_068360.1, read on the forward strand.
GAAATACATGGAAGAAAGACCAGAAATGTCTTAAAGGTCTGCAAAGCCAGCTCATCGGGCAAAATTTCATGATCTATGACCTCTTTTAATATAATATTCAGACAGACCACTGAAGCTTTGGCCTTTGGGCTCATTTTGGAACCAGGAGAGCTTGAAGAATTGTTTTCAGGAAATAATGATTGGCTCATTTCTAGAACCAACCCCATCATCATCTGCTGGTAAAGAAACACCCAAATATCAATATCAGTATTAAAAACAATTACTTAGAAAGCTGTTTTCTAAGTTAATTCGTGTAACAGACCCTTTGAAAATTTGTTTTGCACTTTGATGAGCCAGGTTTGTTTTAACAACATATCTAACAAAAACAAGAGAGCCATCACAGCTCTATATGGCACATCTAAGAAACATGTCTAAAAACGTAAACTCTTCTTATTCCTATGCAATTATGTTTTCAAGACCTGACTATAATCAGTACAGCATAGACTTAACAGGCATTTGACTTAACAGGGATATAATTTTAAACCTGTGTGACAAATATTCAAAATTTTCATCTTGTATGCTTTCCGACCTAAGAATCTCAGATCATTATAATCTCACCATCCACTAAAGCTCACTTTGTAAAACATGTACTAGGTTAGTGTTAAGAAGCCAAATTTCAGCGTTAAGATGATAACCCACATAACTCTGATAATTTTCTGGAAATATGAGTGTAGACGTTTATTTGTGTGTGTAACAAACAAAGAAAGAATGAAGAATATAATTATTATCATAAATGTATTAGTATCCACAAGAATCTTATTTAATAATCAATCAAACCGCATTTAAATAAAGTATTTTTCGCCTCAAATTCAGTGCTTCATTTAATGTTTGTTATTTGATTTTTATTTATTTTCATGCATTGACACTAACAATATACAATGTGAGAGCCTTTCCTTACGAGGCCCAGGTCCTTGCAAGGAGGGTGTTGCCATACCCTCCCCCCCACCCAAGCTCCTCTCACCAATATTTTTTACGAATGTATTTGTCAAACAACGGAGTCTGGTGCTTTTTTGCTCTTTTCAAATTGATGCTCTGCGATGTGTAAGTCATAGAGCGACGTACTTTTTTAAATAATGGATCAATACTTTCCCATTACACCGTATGTCACATTGTGCATTAATTCTGATATATTTTATTATTCTAAAATACTACATGTACTGAGTTGAACATCTATACTTAATTACTGCACGTGATTTGTTGCAACATGCACAATTACCATGTGGGGAAATTAATTTTTTAACCCATAAAATTGTTAAAATTCGCAGAAATCGAATATTCTATTACCCCCATGTGGCATTTATGTCGATAACATTCAGAAGTAGGTACCTGTACACTGAAGTAGGTTCCGTGTGTTTTTTTTAAGTATGGAATATTCATACGCTTATAGTAAAACGTGTTTTTTTTTACATTAACCATTTTCTTTAACATTTTCAACTTAAATATCCAGCTGCATGATTTAATCGCGAGTTTTCGTTTTTGTGATCGGGAACACTAGAATAGCATGTATGGGTTGGCATGTAAACCTCTTTAAAGTAACAGAATACTAGGGCTTAAATATTAACTTTAACACCGTCAACTAAGACTTAATTAATATCGTTATAGAGGGCATACATTTTTTTGTAACATAGATGTTTCTGAATGAAATATTTAAGGACATCTGTGCATTTGTCCAAGATCTTTTCTGGTTATATTTAAACTTAACTATTACATTTTCAATATGATGACAACCACAAAATTGAACATTTTTCATCGCTTTATAGACTACAGAACTACTCCAGTGCAATGAGGAATCACAAGTTTGTGACAAACATTGGGGCGCTCTTCACACCATGAAGATTGAAATTTATGTTCTTATTTTCAGACTGGTGGTGGGGAATGCGTTCAATCTGACTGAGCAGTTGTTATTTTAATTTGTCAAAGGCACTCATGGGTAGTACTTATACCAAATTTCACCGAAAATGTAAGATTGTTTAACACATCGCGTCATTTTCAAAAAATATTTTTTGAGCAACACACAATGTTGGTATTAAAAACTCACTTGTTTACAAATGGCAACGAATCCAAAACAAGAGCACCGCATAACCGGTGCCACGCTTGGCTACGGGTGAAGTTTTGAATAAATGAAAGGTTGTCAGATTATATCTTTTTTAAAGGTCACAGTGACCTTGACCTTTGACCTAGTGACCCAAAAATGAGTGGCGTGTAGAACTCATCAAGGTGCATCTACATATGAAGTTTCAAAGTTGTAGGTGGAAGCAATTTGATTTTAGAGCCAATGTTCAAAACCTTAACAAAATGTTAAGGTTTTAGCACGACGTGGACGGCGGATGGCAGACGACACGACAAGCTGGCTATGACAATACCTCGGGTTTTCTCCGAAAATGCCGAGCTAAAAACAGGAACTGGTAACTGGCTTGTTGTGAAAACAACAGAGGTTTAACACTTTATAAATTACCGGACAGTAAGTCAGATGATAATGGATTTCACAGTTGGCATCTTTAATTTTTTTGTTGGCAATGTCCGACATGCAACAAACTTTAGCCATGTCTGATTTAGGGAGTGAAAACATCACATCTGATTCACTCCGATCTTGCCCAAGGCTTGCTAAAGAAAAGCGTACAGTTTATATAGTATTGACAGGCCTGTACGCTGAAGCTGACCCCATATCAAAAGTCAACCAGAGTCGTAACATATTTATGTCATGCTATAAATCAAAGACAATTCATTTTCTTGGATACTTTCTACATATATTGGTGAATGAATATAAATTACTGCATGGAGGCATATTTTAAGGTACAAATGTTTCAAATGCATCTTACAATAGATGAAAATAACTATCATCAGCCTGAAATTCACAATTTTGACGCCATTGTCGCTTTGTCACGTGACGAGTTTTCATTTGGATACGTTTAGATCGACCTTGTAATTTTTTCTGAAATGGTAAACATTACATTCGTTTTCTGATATTTATTATTTGTGAATAACAACTTATGTCTGGTGGATTAAAGTACTGATTTCAAAGTGAATCAGGTAATTTTAAATATTTTACTTTTGAGTTTGAATTTACACTACAATTTGTTAAAGCGGGTATTTACGTTTTTTTATATGTGTTTAATTGTAATATACTGATAAAATATGTGACAATAACACAAAATAGGTAAGACAAATTATACATTAAAGCCGAATTTCATAAAATGCAGCAAAGACAATAAGCGCCCCGAGCAGATTATGACGTACATATTTTCCTAAAATAACCGAAGCATTCGTCTTTGTATTAGGATCGGAGTTAGTGTTCGTGTGTAGTATGAATAGATATCGTTGCAGGAATTCAAATAAACCGTTAAACTAAGTTTAGATTCACATCGTCGTACATGTCTGGTATACATGCTGGTGAATTCGGCTGTACAGCCGTTTTCAATTTCAGGATTAAATATTTGGCTTAGTTCGCATTTTTCGACACATGTTCTTCTTAACTTTTTTTTAAATTTATATTGAAATATATATATATAATAAGTTTTTTTAAACATTTTATATAAATTCATAAATATTTGACAAAATCGTATATACCCGCTTTAACAAAACAAGCAAGAATAATTCAAAATACCGGGAAAAATCTATCTGAATTTGAAAACACTTGAGCACATGGTATATTACTAAAAATAGAAATAATGTCATATGACCGTGAAATCTCGGGAGATTCACCAGAGCTCCAGATAAAGGCCGAAAAGCCGGAAATACGCCTTTTTCATGAAGAGTTACGCATTTATTTTTATAAACTGGACGTACAATTACGACATTAATATCTGTTTTACGCATTTACGAAAAAAATCTGGCCGTACTGATACGTCTGCGAGGCTTATTTGTTGGTCTCTAACCTAACGGCGCTTTTCGTTAATTTAAATTTCCGAAAAGTTGTAGACTTGGTTCATATATTAATGCCTATTCTGTCGCGTGATTTCCTGTAACTTATAAATCCGTCAAAAACAATATGTCTGCGCGCAATGTAATGCTGGTTTAACCGAAAGGAGTTCAAAACAACACTTTGTTGTCATATAATGACTACATACGGTGTCGTCTAATCATCCTGACATTAAATCTGTAAACCCAGAAAAAGACATTGTCGCTCCAATATTAAACGATTTGATTGCATCGGTGGCTTTAAACGTTAGAAAACACGATGGGAAACGGAGGAGACAGTGAAATAAGTGTTCATTTACTTAGCTTACTAGGTGGCTTGTGTTTTCTTGTCAAGAAAAATGAAGCAATAGTTTTAGTCATGAGTTTTAATGTGTAGTTGTATTTGCATCATAATTCAGAATGGAAAACCTTATACAGTAACTGTTTAAGAAGCTACATATATTTATTATAATTGCTGCAAATGTTTCTGTAAAGTCAGTTATACACCCTTCAATATTCAAGAACACGGGTAGTACAGTACTACCTGTATTTTTGGATATGGTAGTACAGGTACTAATTGATTTTAAGCGTTACTCCTTTTCTTTCTGTCAGTGGCAGTACCGTTACTAATTTCACAAATCCTTATCTGGAGCTCTGGATTCACATTTGAAAAATGTCTGTTGCATCACTGTTTTTCTCGATATGTTGAGCAGAGAATAAGTTTTAAATGTTTAAGATAGTATTTTGTGAAAGAATATATCAGTTAAATGTGAAAAATGTGGATCTTTCTGATAATGTGGTTGATTTGGGCCAATAACTGCTTTTAAAAGCTGTTTTGGACCGGTCTTTGTTAACTGTCAACTTTACGGGAATTTCTGGTTGACTTTCCTTATGGGTTTGATCCATAACGTTAACGTCGCACCAGTCAAAATTAATAAAATGCGAAAATCCTAAGTTATGGTACCCAGAACTAGCCCAAGGCTTAAGGACATATCACTTCCTGAAATGGTCAAAGTGGGTGGGGTAATGTTAAAGAATAATTCCTTATAAAAGCATTCTATATTAAGTTTGGAGCTATATGCATAATTAAAATAGCATATACTTCAGTGATACATGAACCAGTTGTAATGAAATCTTTCAAAAAGAGTAAATAATCACATATTTTCACCTTTAAAACCACTTTCTTCCTGGGCGACCAAAGTCCTTATTTTCTTATTTTCTTCATAAATTCACTGTTACCAGCTGGAACATACATCACTGTAGAACAAAGTGTTAGAGTATTATTAAATTTAACACACTAGAAACACTTAAAGAAACATTCTTTTTTGTAAGAAAAAATGTAAACAACTGAACGTATAAAAACTAGCGCGAAACGACTGTCCTGTTTATTTCTTGTAAGAATTGCAGTAAATAATGATCGATTAAAGTAAGGAGAAAATCTACTAAATGACGAGTAATTAACTGTTATTTATTATTACATAAAAACACGATGTCATTATTTATTTCTTTTATGTTAAGAAAAAATACTGTTGAAAATAACTGTGTGCTCGTAATTCACCTAAACCAGTTGCTGACCGATTCACCGAGGTCCTCTCTATATAGGGAGTAACGATAGATAAGGGGAGGTAACCAATCTACTCGGTAAATAGGTCAGTAACTGGTTTCCAGATTTATCTGCGCGCGCTCGTTTTCGAAACGGGAACCAAAAAAGCTTCTGAGATGGATGTCAAGTGTGTGGGGTCACACTCTGACACACAAACCAGTACTACAACGTTATACCGAGGTACTCGTAGAAACGAGCGGAAATTGTGTACAATGGTTTTTACAAGCGGTTGGCGAGGTACACGTACCGAGGTCTAGGGACAAGTACCTCGCTATTTTTTGGTACCTCGAAGTGTGGCTGTGTACTTCTATGAAGTACCTCGAAGTGTGATATAAACCAACGCACACACACACACACACACACACACACACACACACACACACACACACACACACACACACACACACACACACACACACACACACACACACACACACACACACACACACACACACACACACACACACACACACACACACACACACACACACACACACACACACACACACACACACACACACACACACACACACACACACACACACACACACACACACACACACACACACACACACACACACACACACACACACACACACACACACACACACACACACACACACACACACACACACACACACACACACACACACACACACACACACACACACACACACACACACACACACACACACACACACACACACACACACACACACACACACACACACACACACACACATATATATATATTTATTTATTTATTGATCTGAATGTGTGTGTGTTTTAAACATTTTAACCATGTCACACACATAATAATACAAGGATAGCACAAAAAGGAAGTAAATCCTTATTTCCATTGTGGCCTTTAATAAATTTAATGTAGTTGACATAGAAACAACAACAAATTAAACCTTTATGAGCAAAATAGAATTCAAAATTAATATCAGAGATCATTATCACAGAATTTTAATTGCATAAATTTGCACTATTCAAATACAAATAAAACTAGTAAAGATAACTCAAACAGCAGCAGGCAGATGGGATTTGACGGTGGACTTGAAATTGGGGAGGTTCTTAGCCTGTCTTATATGTTGTGGCATTTCATTCAAGAGAAAACAACCTTGATTAGCAAATGACCGTTTACTAAACCCTTTAACCTTGGGCAAACAACATCTTCCACCAGTGTCTGTGAATGAATCACTGGAAGCACCAACTGACACTCTTAACCTTTAGTTGGATAGTAATGAACTGAACTAAGTGGAATGAAATGCTTATTTAGGTAACCTGCTGATCTACCACTGTAGATTTTGAACACATGGCAAAACATGATTTGATCAACCCTTTTAGAGATTGGTCACCAGTTTAGCTTGACAAAATGACTTTAATCTATGTGAGCCCTTGTTTCAAGATCCAACACAAACCTGATCATTCTGTTCTTGGTGACCTGTAATTTATTCCTAAGTTCTTGAGTCAAGCTGTTATACCAAATTGAACAACAATAATCAAAATGACACCGGATGAGGGATATGACCAGTAACCTTTTAGAGTGGGGGTTAAGGAAAACACACACACAGGGCAAATATATACCAGCTTCAAACAATCACCATCCCTTGAAAATTACTTTATTCAACTTACCAAAACAAAACTCTCACTGTATAATATGTGTTGTTATTGTGAAATGATCGGAAGTTACAATATTGTACTAAAGCCTCTACTTTGTTATACTGCCCGTATTTTATATGTTATATACTTTGGGTGAAACTTAAAATTCTGTTCTGTTCTGCTACTAACATTTTGTTGAAAGTGGCTGGTGTAATCAGAATGAGAGAGCCTTTTTTGATTCGGCGACGAAATGCGACTTGATTATCGGAAAAATGGGACTGTGCAAATTAAGGCCGTGCAATTATCAGTAATTGCAAATTATCGACCGTATTTGCTATGCTTTAAATACATAATTTCACAATGTATTCGTTGGGATAATTTTTTCGGGCGAGGTATATATATCTACATATAACGCTTTTAAAATTGGACGTGGTTATTTCAAAGTTGTGCCACATGCAGAGTCGGACAGAGTTAAATCATGTGGTAATTCGGAAAAAATAGTTAAACTTGTGCTAACAGCCAACTATAAGAAAATAGGATTTTGCGAATTTATTTAATTTTGCGGTAATATAAGTAAAACGACGATGGGTCGCTCACATAAGCTGATTCCAAACAGTTATGATGTAAGTAAGGATACATTTCCGCGGTACAGATACATTTCAGACCGAGTGGAGAGTTTGATTCGAAGAGGCTGCTCGTTACCACCAGCCGTGTTTAACGAACAAACCTTTGGAAATGCCGGACTTATAATTATTTGTAACGGTCGGCATCGTTTATGTAAAAATTTTACTGAAAATATAAATGAACAGTTTACAGAAATTGTCTGCCAAAACAAATGCTCAAATGACCCTACATTAAAACCATCTGTGACGACTGTTCATATGTATTGTTACGTGCCGCGTATTTACGTTATATATACTATCCCCGAGCTTGTGGTATTAATCGATGGAGATGAAAGGAATATAGCCAAATTCCAGGGGACAAATACATCGTCGCGAATCGTTGTATCCGCAGTCAAAGATATCAAGAAAAACATAAATCTCTTGTTGGAGCGGTACGTTTGTGACGTACTTCGCGAAATGGTAGACATGGTGATTACAGTAGATGGGACTGAACAAACACTTGCACCAAATGAGACTAAACGAAGATTGCGGACAACGAACGGTTCAAATAGCACATGTAGTTCAGTCACGGGTTTAAATAGCAGTTCAAAATGGGGACAAAACATAGAGAATAAGCTTCGAAAAAAGCGCAAAATCGATGACTACTTATCGGGATCACTCAGATTTGGTTCAAATGACGTATATAAACCATTATTAATAACGAGTTAGTAGATTCACGCGTTATTCCCTTTAAACAAAATATTTAGATTATGTGTATTTGAATATAAATTTGTTACAAACTTAAATAAAACGTTTGTGTTTCAAATATTCACATGTTATTGTTTTTTTTTGGTTTTCATAGGTTAGCGTTTCAGACAATTTAGAAACGACGAAGAAGACAGAAAAAAGCTGGACATATTTTTGTTAGACGTGATGGCAATGTTTTCAAGAAGCAATGTTCCGGAAACGGAGTGGCCAGATATCCTATATCCAAAAGAGTGTTTCTTAAATTGCAGGGTAAATTGTTTAAAAAATAGTGTTCTTTTAATTTATGGAAAAACAAATACTTAAACAGTAAAACGTCAGTTGCGCCAACAACATATCAATTACATTATCATTCCAAGACCTTTTTAAGGCAAACCAAACAATTTGACAAAGTACTATAGGAAACATTTTGAGGATAACGTTATTTTATTATGTAGTGTATGTGTTTCATATTTGTCATACGAGACACACCTGCCGAAAGCAACGAACATCTATTTTACATATCACATAAGTTATATGTTATTTGTAGCTATTTATTCCCTTTTTTAATATTCCAGATTGTTGAAAATCTCCACAAAACGGACCCGAAAATTGTCGGATGCGGCTATCAACATCACATATTAGAAATATTCATAAATCGCGAAGAAGATCATTTATTGGAAAGCGCCATTTCAAAGAAAACATTTGCTTTTATCATTTCAACTACGGACCATTCAGATATACTCAGATGTGCAATTTAAAGGGCGGATCTCGGCTGCTAAGCAACAATAAAGAAACTACGCTGGGAGGATTTGCAAAAGACAACACGGACGTGTATGCCCTAGTCTCAAGGCATTTTGTCGAGCAAGTGGGCAATGAGATATATTATGAACGGTCAAATAGAGAATTTGTTGGTATGAATGTTGAAACATTGCCTTCAGAAGGGGGGGGGGGGGGCTAGATATTGCGGCACTTAAAGTACTGAAAATGTCTAATATCCAAGATACACGGTTCAGGAACTCTAGAGGAATGTTTGTGCAGAGCATATTATTCGAATTTGATCATGTTCACGCGGAACGCATACAACATTTGCTACAAAGTGAGAAGGTTTTCGCTTGGACGGCAAACTCAAACGTTGGTCCTTGCAGTGGAAGAATAAAAATTCCGGTTTTCACACGACCTGACTATCAACACAACTATGTGATCATTGAAAACGAGAATGGAGAATATGACGACCAAGGTGCAGTTGGACCTCCGGTAGCACAATCATTTGGCGTTAAAGGGGACAGGGGGCCATCGTATGTTTTGACGACAAGGATGGGAATGGCGTCCATGTTGTTTCAATGTTTATGAGAAAATTGGATTCACAAGATGTGGTCGGGCATATAACGATACCATTACAGCAAGGTTTACAGCAGGTCAATACGAGTCTCAACAGAAATTTGATGTTTTGCTAGAGTATTCACTATAATATAGGAATGGTCTTGTTTAAGACGAGTGTTAAATTACAATATCACACTAACTGCGCATGTAAGGTATAAGGTTATTGCTATTGATATTAGCGGGGAATAATAGAAAACTATTATACAATTATACTACACATTTTGACAATTAAAGGTACGATGATCCACGTCTTTTCACTTTGAAACGGTCGACTTGAATCATTAGTTTATCTTGTCTTATATTATAGTACGATGTTACTAATCCATAAGTTTGTGTTATTTCTTAACTCTGTATTTATCAAAAAAAAATTATAACAGAAATGCTATATAAAGACAAAAAAGAAGATAACAATTATAATTGATGTAATGCCTTGGTATTGCTTGTATTTTTCTCATTAATTTCAACCGTTGTTAAAGCTTCATTTAATCTAAACCCGTTTATTATGCTTTTATACGCGAATGTAAAATTTTTTGAGCTACAGTTATAGTTGATCGTATTTTGCAAACATTATCCAAACCATTAGGTGAAAAATGACAGTTTTTAATTAACCTGGACACCAATTAAAAATATATTAACCGTTAATTTTATATTTACCCACGTGTGTATAAATTCCATAAGTTGTTAATTTCTTGCGATAGATTAGTAATTTCCAATGTATCAAAATATAGAAAATAAGCTCCAGTTAAAAAAAAATACAATAAGAAATTGTAGAAGTCTGAATAAACTGTCTGTCTGTCTGTATGTCAGTCTTTCCGTCTGTCCGTCTGTCTGTCAGAACTAACAAGTATTTATTTAATCATTAATACAAGTACATTAATAAAAGTGAATACAAAATAGTACGATAAACCTTGTCCAATTATGCAGTGTTCGTTACTATGTTTTTTTTCCATAAAACTATCTAATGCTAGGTTATACACTATCACGATTGGCTCCACGATTGAAATCGGTGTCTTCATTTGGATCTTATCAATCTTTTGAGTCGTCTTATTTGTTCACTCGAACGCTCTGTTAACATGTATTCCGTAATTACTCTAAGTTTCTGGACACTTAAAAATTAATTAACTGTTTTCATGTCCGAAAATTTAGAAACGAAAAATATTAAAATAGTACGAGTGTCCTAAATTTAGAGACATGTATGTTATGTTTGTTTGTCAATTATAATATTGAAATAAAACCAATTAATGTGCAATAAGTGCATTGTGTTGTAATCTCCATTCTCTGCTTTAAACAAAATACATCTTTACTTAATTGCAAGCTCTTATCTGAAATGGTATACAAAAACGTTATAAAACAACTATACTTCTTCCTGAATACGATACCATTCCAAATGCTGTTTGGTGAAACAATTGTTTATTACCGAAAAACATGGTTATCTACCCAATAACACAATTGTAATGGTCCAATGCCCTCAGGGCATTATATACCAGGTTTTATTACCTTAATCCGGTAGTAAAACTCCATGCTCGAAGGGTCCTAGAAAATAGGATAGAAATCTAGTAAAAAAGCACTGTAAAATTTACTGTCCGAAAAATTCGAGTCATTAATGGACGAAAACCCGTATGTCCGAAAATATAGAGTCAGAAAAATAATAATTTTGGCAAAAAAGGGGGTGTCCGAAAACTTAGAGTAATTACGGTAGAGAACGCACACTGTATATAAGCATGGATTTCAACTTAAAACGATACGAATATCTGGTGTTTAAGACACTAAACGCGTTTCGCCAATATACCAGAAGCACTAATGAACAGTCACTGCTCTTTACACCTCTGAAAAATAAGTATCAACGCGGACGTGTTATAGATCTAATACATAGCATATATCAATCAAGTGATAAAAATTCTGAGTTGCGTGTAAAAAGAAACGGCAATTTATTCAATTATAGTGTCCAAATGAATGACAAAATTATATTTAATTGAGCGATTTAACTATAGATGTGTATGTTACTATATGCGTATCACTTGACCGACTATTAATAGGCACATAATAATCGTATTCAAATAATTAAACAATCTGCACATACCGAAATATACATAATATCTTAATTGTTTAAATTCTATTTACAGTGTTATTTATTCACTATTTTGCAAGCGTGTTTTTACGTTATTTTAAATATGAATTTAAAATTATCAGAATTGCGTTTATTGGAGTATATATCCAATTACATGTCCCTCAATTGTTGAAGGTTTATTGATTGCTTTAGAGCTAGATAACTTCACATTGGTCTTTGATAGAGCCGTAATTTACAAAAAAATAAATTGAAAATATAAATGCGATTAAAGAATTCAATGAATAAGTATTGACGCCCGTTATACTAACATATAAAAAAGAAAACATTAATACAATTATTGGACTTCAAATCATATGTAAAATGCCTCCGTTCTCAAAACAAATTTAAATATCACATACAAGGCTAACTAATCATTATAACTGGGGTCGTAACATTAATGATTTTCATAACAAGGCTAAACATTGACCTTTTGAAACAGAGGTTTACTTATTGTCTGCTCATGAAAATACAGACATGTTGAAATACATATAAGCGTTTATTCCAAGTCATTATTGCAAAAAAACAATAACATAATATTTCTGCTACTTTTATAACAGTTTTTTAACATCAAGACTTGTTTGACAAATATGTATACAACATTTACCGGTAAATCGCATTGAAATAATTCACGTTGAAATTTGAAGTTCGTTCCTCAAGGACGTAGATCTATAAAGCAAGCAATAATCAAAATGTTTAATTTTACTACATCTCCAAAGGTTGTATTTAAGTATTACCAATATGCATTTTTTGAAATTATAAAACTTGTTTCACAATATCGATCTTTATTTTGTCTCAATACATATTTGTATGCGTAATTATATAAAACGAACATAAACGTTTTTGACCAAATAACGTTTTTCTAAAAGCAAATAACACCCTGATATGCATTTCTTTTGGAAGAAACAACGACGAACCCTGTCACGATAAGCAGTATTTATTCATAAAAATACAGACACTTCCAACATACATGCATTCAAACATGCAAACATAGAGACATATATACATGTATACATACATACATACATACTACATACATACATACATACATACATACATACATACATACATACATACATACATACATACATACATACATACATACATACATACATACATACATACATACATACATACATACATACATACATACATACATACATACATACATACATACATACATACATACATACATACATACATAACAATACAATAAACATACTACATACATACATACATACATAGCATACATACATACATACATACATTACATACATATCATACATACATACATACATACATACATACATACATACATACATACATACATACATACATACTAATACATACATCCATACAATACATACATACATACATACATACAGACATCATACATACATACATACATACATACATACATACATACATACATACATACATACAGACATACATAGCATACATACATCATACATACATACATACATACATACATACATATCATACATACATACATACATACATACATACATACATACATACATACATACATACATACATACATACATACATACATACATACATACATACATACATACATACATACATACATACATACATACATACATACATACATACATACATACATACATACATACATACATACATACATACATACATACATACATACATACATACACATACATACATACATACATACATACATACATACATACATACATACATACATACATACATACATACATACATACATACATACATACATACATACATACATACATACATACATACATACATACATACATACATACAGACATACATACACATACATACATACATACATACATACATACAGACATACATACATACAGACATACATACATACATACATACATACATACATACATACATACATACATACATACATACAGACATACATACAGACATACATACATACATACATACATACATACATACATACATACATACATACAGACATACACATACACATACATACATACATACATACATACATACATACATACATACATACATACATACATACATACATACATACATACATACATACATACATACATACATACATACATACATACATACATACATACAGACATACATACAGACATACATACATACATACATACATACATACAGACATACATACATACATACATACATACATACATACATACACTACATACATACATACATACATACATACATACATACATACATACATACATACATACATACATACATACATACATACAGACATACATACATACATACATACATACATACATACATACATACATACATACATACATACAGACATACATACATACATACATACATACATACATACATACATACATACATACATACATACATACATACATACATACATACATACATACATACATACATACATACATACATACATACATACATACATACATACATACATACATACATACATACATACATACATACATACATACATACATACGACTCATACATACATACATACATACATACATACATACATACATACATACATACTACATACTATCAACATCACATATTAGAAATATTCATAAATCGCGAAGAAGATCATTTATTGGAAAGCGCCATTTCAAAGATTTTGAAAACCAATAACATTTGCTTTTATCATTTCAACTACGGACCATTCAGATATACTCACTGGGGGCTGACGAGGTCAAAGCGTAGTCCGTTTCGCTACGACGTCGGGTATTTGTTTTACTACGAAAACATTGTGTAAATACACTACTTAATAAGGCGAGTTTCATCTTTTCTGGTGTTTATGGATTTTCAATAATAAACTAATAACAAATGCGCGTAGTTGCAACCTTTAAGTTTATTTTGAGCTAAAATCGAAATATTTTGATTTGAAGCAATGCATAAGGTTGTTATTCTGTTAAAATTACCAATTACGGTAACTTAGATTAAATAAAACTACATTTTACTTTGATTCAGTGTACATTACACATTTTAAAGTACAAAACAGGTTACGAACATGTGTTTTAATTATTCAAATGCTTTGTTTCAAAGGTAATTACAAGTCGCTTTATGTATAGGTTTCGCACAGAGTATGTATTGGTTGCGCAACGAAGTACAAATATAATGTATAGGTTGCTCAACGAAGTCTCTGTATCCATTTCAGGACGTATCACATGCAGTTTGCAGTTACTGCAGACTGCCATTGCCCAGTGCAAAAGATGCCGTGCTTCAATGTGCGCATGAAAATCAAAACGAAAATGTTGATCCCGGTGAAAGCCGGCAGAGCCCCGGTATACCGTCACTACGCCGGCACTCACCGGGGCTATACCGGCATCAGACCCCGACAGAGCTGCGGCAACGCCCCGGTTTAACCGGGGACAACCGGGGCTCCACCGGGAAAGTATTCAAATGTTCAATACCTCTGGGATGAACCAGGAGTTACCGGGAAGGACCGGCAATGACCGGCTTGGCACTGGAAACAACCGGGACTTCACCGGGAACAACCGGGACGGCACCGTCAGAGATCCGGTTTACTTATGCAACGTAGCTATAAAGGGACTCTGCCGGCATTCACCGGGGCTCTACCGGGGCGTTGCCGTAGCTCTGCCAGGGTGTGTTTGGGCCCCGGTGGAGCTAAGGTGCCGTCCCGGTTGTTCCCGGTACAGTCCCGGTTGTTCCCGGTGCCACGCCGGTCGTTACCGGTCCTACCCGGTGACTCCCGCTTCATCCCGGAGGTATTAAACATTTTAATACTTTCCCGGTGGAGCCCCGGTTGTCCCCGGTCGTTCACGGGTCATCCCGGTGGAGCACCGGTTTATCCCGGTAGGGCCCCGGTTCATCCCGGTAGATGCCTGATCACGCACTGGGGCTCCGCCGGCATCATATTGAGACTGGGCCTTAACCGCATTGTAACACGAGGTAAATTTACCGGCCGTCATGTACGCAGTAAACAATAACCTGTGACAGAAACCCACAGCCACACCTTAAGAACGATATATTGATTATGCAATTGCGGATTTATGCCAGTGGGGTCCTACTTTCCACACCTTACGGCTGTTACTGGTGTGGATTTTACAGGTAAAATCATGTATACGAACAAGAAATTCATCTCAAAATTAGTTGACGATAACTGATTTTCAAGAAAATCGCTTTGATATATTCAATGTAAAAATCAAAATCCGTATGAGATAAATAATGATCAAAGTTGGGACATGGGATTTACTTTGACATAAGCAGAGTTTCGAGATAAGCGAGTTGGGGATAACGAGAATCGAATGTTATTTGATTAAGAGTACCGTATGCTGAAAACCTATCGTCGGTCTGTATCAAAATGAACGTATAAGGGATTGTCACAAGGTGAAGATGAGTCATTTTTATTGAGACCGACGACATTAAGTTCTCGACTCTCAACTGTCATCTTATATATGGATTTTCAATTTTAATAGTTTCCTTTGGCCTAGTCGTGAATTTAATTATATCATAATCTGCATTACCATGTCGACTGTGCGCTTCGGATCATGTTGTGCCGTTGTTAGTACCTCTTCCTCAAAGAAAACATCCAGCCACTCCATGACTCCGTATTAAAAAAAACACTTTTCTGTATTTTGCCTTTGAGAGATAACCAATACGTCTTCTGTGAGAAACGCATACACGCTAAAGCGTTGTCGTTGCGAGGCATATACGTATACTGTCAGAGACATGATCATGCCTAATAATAATATTTAGCCTTTATTTCTGATAACTGGGTCACCCTACACATTTCTAAACACACCAGTGGCTTAACGATACATAGACCAAATGGAAATTGTAAAATTGTGTCATTTAAACACAGTTGTAAACCTTAATTGCATTTTTTTAAGTGAAACTTTACTTCGGTTTGATAAATCAGCGGTATATTTCATGTTTAACCGCATAAACCAGACACATATTGGATTATAATTTGATGTAACAGCCCTATGAAATGTCATTGTGCTTAAATATTCAGAGTTTTGTTATTAGAAAAGCATAATCTTACATGTTTAAACACAATTTTCGACTAATCCGTTCTCGATGTCATGTGTATTTAAACAATGTTTTCGTAGTAAAACATATACCCGACGTCGTAGCGAAACGGACTACGCTTTGACCTCGTCAGCCCCCAGTGATACTCAGATGTGCAATTTAAAGGGCGGATCTCGGCTGCTAAGCAACAATAAAGAAGCTACGCTGGGAGGATTTGCAAAAGACAACACGGACGTGTATGCCCTAGTCTCAAGGCATTTTGTCGAGCAAGTGGGCAATGAGATATATTATGAACGGTCAAATAGAGAATTTGTTGGTATAAATGTTGAAACATTGCCTTCAGAAGGGGGGGGGGCTAGATATTGCGGCACTTAAAGTACTGAAAATGTCTAATATCCAAGATACACGGTTCAGGGACTCTAGAGGAATGTTTGTGCAGAGCATATTATTCGAATTTGATCATGTTCACGCGGAACGCATACAACATTTGCTACAAAGTAAGAAGGTTTTCGCTTGGACGGCAAACTCAAACGTTGGTCCTTGCAGTGGAAGAATAAAAATTCCGGTCTTCACACGACCTGACTATCAACACAACTATGTGATCATTGAAAACGAGAATGGAGAATATGACGACCAAGGTGCAGTTGGACCTCCGGTAGCACAATCATTTGGCGTTAAAGGGGACAGGGGGCCATCGTATGTTTTGACGACAAGGATGGGAATGGCGTCCATGTTGTTTCAATGTTTATGAGAAAATTGGATTCACAAGATGTGGTCGGGCATATAACGATACCATTACAGCAAGGTTTACAGCAGGTCAATACGAGTCTCAACAGAAATTTGATGTTTTGCTAGAGTATTCACTATAATATAGGAATGGTCTTGTTTAAGACGAGTGTTAAATTACAATATCACACTAACTGCGCATGTAAGGTATAAGGTTATTGCTATTGATATTAGCGGGGAATAATAGAAAACTATTATACAATTATACTACACATTTTGACAATTAAAGGTACGATGATCCACCTCTTTTCACTTTGAAACGGTCGACTTGAATCATTAGTTTATCTTGTCTTATATTATAGTACGATGTTACTAATCCATAAGTTTGTGTTATTTCTTAACTCTGTATTTATCAAAAAATTGTTTTATAACAGAAATGCTATATATAGACAAAAAAGAAGATAACAATTATAATTGATGTAATACCTTGGTATTTCTTGTATTTTTCTCATTAATTTCAACCGTTGTTAAAGCTTCATTTAATCTAAACCCGTTTATTATGCTTTTATACGCGAATGTAAATTTTTTTAGCTACAGTTATAGTTGATCGTATTTTGCAAACATTATCCAAACCATTAGGTGAAAAATGACAGTTTTTAATGAACTTGGACACCAATTAAAAATATATTAACCGTTAATTTTATATTTACCCATGTGTGTATAAATTCCATAAGTTGTTAATTTCTTGCGATAGATTAGTAATTTCCAATGTATCAAAATATAGAAAATAAGCTCCAGTTAAAAAAAAATACAATAAGAAATTGTTGAAGTCTGAATAAACTGTCTGTCTGTCTGTATGTCAGTCTTTCCGTCTGTCCGTCTGTCTGTCAGAACTAACAAGTATTTATTTAATCATTAATACAATTACATTAATAAAAGTGAATACAAAATAATACGATAAACCTTGTCCAATTATGCAGTGTTCGTTACTATGTCTATTGTCATAAAACTATCTAATGCTAGGTTATACACTATCACGATTGGCTCCACGATTGAAATCGGTGTCTTCATTTGGATCTTATCAATCTTTTGAGTCGTCTTATTTGTTCACTCGAACGCTCTGTTAACATGTATTCCGTAATTACTCTAAGTTTCTGGACACTTAAAAATTAATTAACTGTTTTCATGTCCGAAAATTTAGAAACGAAAAATATTAAAATAGTACGAGTGTCCTAAATTTAGAGACATGTATGTTATGTTTGTTTGTCAATTATAATATTGAAATAAAACCAATTAATGTGCAATAAGTGCATTGTGTTGTAATCTCCATTCTCTGCTTTAAACAAAATACATCTTTACTTAATTGCAAGCTCTTATCTGAAATGGTATATAAAAACGTTATAAAACAACTATACTTTTTCCTGAATACGATACCATTCTAAATGCTGTTTGGTGAAACAATTGTTTATTACCGAAAAACATGGTTATCTACCCAATTACACAATTGTAATGGTCCAATGCCCTCAGGGCATTATATACCAGGTTTTATTACCTTAATCCGGTAGTAAAACTCCATGCTCGAAGGGTCCTAGAAAATAGGAGTAAAATCTAGTAAAAAAGCACTGTAAAATTTACTGTCCGAAAAATTCGAGTCATTAATTATGGACGAAAACCCGTATGTCCGAAAATATAGAGTCAGAAAAATAATAAAAAAGGGGGTGTCCGAAAACTTAGAGTAATTACGGTAGAGAACGCACACTGTATATAAGCATGGATTTCAACTTAAAACGATACGAATATCTGGTGTTTAAGACACTAAACGCGTTTCGACAATATACTGCTCTTTACACCTCTGAAAAATAAGTATCAACGCGGACGTGTTATAGATCTAATACATAGCATATATCAATCAAGGGATAAAAATTCTGTGTTGCGTGTAAAAAGAAACGGCAATTTATTCAATTATAGTGTCCAAATGAATGACAAAATTATATTTAATTGAGCGATTTAACTATAGATGTGTATGTTACTATATGCGTATCACTTTACCGACTATTAATAGGCACATAATAATCGTATTCAAATAATTAAACAATCTGCACATACCGAAATATACATAATATCTTAATTGTTTAAATTCTATTTACAGTGTTATTTATTCACTATTTTGCAAGCGTGTTTTTTACGTTATTTTAAATATGAATTTAAAATTATCAGAATTGCTTTTATTGGAGTATATATCCAATTACATGTCCCTCAATTGTTGAAGGTTTATTGATTGCTTTAGAACTAGATAACTTCACATTGGTCTTTGATAGAGCCGTAATTTACAAAAAAATAAATTGAAAATATA